>NC_081354.1:77588010-77892221 GCF_030684315.1 Stegostoma tigrinum | reverse complement strand
TGAATTAGTAGCCACACATTTAGCCAAACAGTGATCACATATATGCCACACAATGAAACCACCAGGATGAGATTACGTACTTCCCCAAAAGCTCCAAAATATTCCCTGATCTTGTCCTCGGCTGTGTCAGGTGAAAGACCTCCTACAAATATCTTCTTTACGGGTTCTTTTTTCATGGCCTTGGCTTTTTTAGGATCAATTACCTTGCCATTCAATTTATGTTCCTTCTGTTCCATAACCTACATGGTAAAAGGACAAAAATATTCAAGACATCATTCTAAGCAAACAAATAGAGAAACTTTATTTCATTAAGCCATTTCTTCTGAACCCATTTTTTTTAAGCCCATGGTTTTATGATCAAATACCTTATCCACACTGTCAGCCTCTTTAAACAGGACGAATCCAAATCCTCTTGAACGCCCTGTAATGGGATCCAACTTTAATGTGCAATCTACCACCTCTCCAAATTTAGAGAAATAGTCCTTCAGATCTTTCTTTGTGGTATCCCAGCTGAGGCCACCCACAAACATTTTTCTGCAGAAACAGTGAAGTATATATACACATCAGTAGCCAAATCAAAACTTTAAGCTGCCTCATACAGTAACCATGTTTCCCTGGTGCGCCTCCATCAAGAATGCATGCAGAAAGCTATTCGTGGACACACATTAGCAATTTTATTTCAAGTCAACAATGCAGTAGATGCACAAGCACATTAAACTTAAGCAATTAGTTAAATAGATTAGGGCCTTGCAAATTTACTGTACATTTCTCCAAAACAATCAATAAGTCAGGCAATGTCCATGACACCGAACTCCAGTTACGAGGCTTTGAATTCTCAATTAAGTCTCCAATTATACTGGCACCCTATTTGAGTCAGGGCTTTCAAATCAATTCTAAAATAGCAAACATCATCCCTGTCAATCAAAATCACCCAATCATACAAGATCAGTTTAGGAAACAACATCCTCTCAATCATTCAGAGGTTGGACAGTACACTAGAGTAAAGACCTAAGAAAATTTTCAAATGAAGTTTTTCTTCCTTACAAGACAATTTTGGTAGATCAAATGTTTGAATTTAGTGGGAAGAGAGATATGCATGGGTACAGGTGTACATTTATGCTGGAGACAATGTCAACTGAATGACGCCGGTGACTATAAAGCTAAGCAAAAATTTTAATTAAATAAAAAGGAAGAGTCAAGCAAGGGCACTTGATTAAACAGACTAAAGTTCTCATTGCCAGACATACAAAGTTTGAATAACAGACCAGAAACCAAAACATTAAACCTTTGCCATAATCTTTACTGGGTCTATCTATTGCAATCTCCAATTTTACACAGGCACATTTTCTTCCTAGTCTTGGCAGCAACACCAGAAAACTGCAGTTGCAAAATAAAGTGTAAATGCAATTCTAAAGAACACTTTTCTGCCAAAAAATGCATCCCAATTGGTCTGGCCACAAGCTGATCCCAATATAAGCACTGGGTGAAAAAAATCATTGAGTGGGCATAGCTTTCTAAAATTGATGCCTTGCTGGACAAGTACATTGTCCAGATGTCCAATCTTCATATGCAAACCTCAAAATTTTAGACTGGCAACAACAGATTCCAATCCTGCCTTTAAACACTTGCTTAGACTTTAACAGAAGCTAACAGTCAGAATTTGAAACAGTGGCTGATATTTCCCTCTGACTGAGCAACAGAACCCAAAATGCAATATTAACCGCTACCTTTGAGGGGAACAACTTAAATTACATTCATTGTATTTTCTGATCTTTATGAACCATACAATTCATTCTATCGAAACACTTGGGTAGTTGAGCTTCTCTTCAACCAGTGGGGACATCAGTATTTGAGAGAACCCAATTCAAAAGACATTAACAGGGAAAAAGCAGGCATGTTTCCAATCACCCAATGCAGAGTCCAGCATAATGCAAACACCATGCAGACCAAAAGGACACTGTTGTTGATTATTTTAGACATTTCACAGGCAAGCATCAGATAAAGGAGAAACAAAAACTGATTACTGGAAAAGCTCAGATCTGGCAGGATGCTTTCTGTAAATGCACTATTTAATTTTCCTAGATCCTCCATCTTATCTGTCCCAACAATGCCAACTTTAACAAGGGGGCCTCCAAAATGCCCACCTTCTTACACAACCAAGGAATCCCCAGTACTGTAGTTGACAGGGCCCTCAGCCAAGTCCGACCCAATCCCCGCACTTCAGCCCTCACCACCTCTCTTCCATCCAATAGCAATCAGGTTCACCCCTGTCCTCAAGTACCATCCCACCAACATCCACTCCATTGTCTGTCCAACTGCTTTTCTCTCAACCCTGGGTTCCTCCCCACACCTTATCTTTGCATAAAAGCCAACTTTTCCCTAGCTACGATAACAAAGTGTGAAGCTGGATGAACACAGCAGGCCAAGCAGCATCTTAGCAGCACAAAAGCTGATGTTTCAGACCCTCTCTGCTGAAGGGTCTAGGCCCGAAACGTCAGCTTTTGCACTCCTAAGATGCTGCTTGGCCTGTTGTGTTCATACAGCTTCACACTTTGTTATCTTGGACTCTCCAGCATCTGCAGTTCCCATCACCTCTTTTCCATAGCTAACGGTTCTGAGGAAGGGTCAGTGAACCCAAAACCTTGACTGGTTTTTCTCCACAGATACTGCCAGACCTGCTGTGTTTCGCCAGCAATTTCAGTTTTTGTTTTTGATTTCCAGCACCCGTAGTTCTTTTGTTTATTTTAAAATCAGATCAATGTGGATGGGCTACTCAAAGAGAGATTCTGCTGCTGTCTTCAAAACTAGATTTAAAGATCACAACTGTGGAAATAATAAAGCTGTTTGAATATTTTGGGAAAGCATTCACATGGAATGTTAAGTGCATCCAGTAACCAGACTAACTAGAAATTTATAGATACCTGCAACCTGAATGTTAATTTTCAAAAACGACTGTCTAAATGGTCATATTGCCAGTTAAAAAGCATTAAAACCATTCAACGCTGTGAAAGAAATTTAAGTGCCACAATGACGTACCATTTTTAAAATCACTTAGTAATCAAATGGCTCAGTGCAGCCAGTGCTACAAAGTTAAAACCACAGTAACTTCACAAGTTATACGTCAAAAAGCACAACGTCGCAAAATTTATGTTTAGAAAGATGCTGAAATCTTACGACTAGTGAAGTCAAAAACCACCCTCTCCACCGATGTAACAATTAGAAAAATTAAGGTAAAACATTCCCATCGCCAATTGGCATTAGTCAAAGACAATGCAATAACGCAAAAGGTGAAACCACTCCTACCTTGTAAAACAAGCTCGTCAAAAGCACCTAGCCATGGGTTAAAAAAGAGCACATGGGAGAGGAATTTCAACCGGAAATCTGCACGGTCATAGGTGGTGCAGTTTTCATCCAGCCTGCGCCGACTGCACCCCGAATACGGAAAGAGGGAATGACGAGGGCGGACTGAGAGCAAGGGCTGGAAAAGCGGCGATGCCGGACACCACCTACCCATCCCCCATCCTCCCGCCACCAGCCCAATGGGCCTCCCTTTCCGCGATCCTCTCCGCCACATGCGGCGCCGCTTTATAATGAAAAAAACCATCACCTTCCGGCAGCAGCAGCACCGGTTCTCAGAGGAGTTTCAGAGAAAAAGAAAAAGGCGCGACGCTACCCAAAATAAAAACCTCTAGATTTCCGACATTCGGAAGACGAGTTCACCACCGATTCGTGTAAATTTAAGACAAATAGCGGGACTTATTAAAAACCCACCTCGAAGGGTTGCTGGCCGCTGTGAAGGACGTTTGGGGAAAGAAGAGAAAGGAGGGGGGGCGATTGAGGTTTAAGTTCAAAACGGCTTCAAGGACATTGCTACTTTTTCGTTATCTCGCCTTTCCGGGTTTTGGGGGGGTGGAAGAGGAGGTAGCCGAAGCCTGGGAATCTCCGTGCACCCACTCCCCGGCTATAAATAAAAAAAGAGACTGAGCAGTCCACCCCAACCCCAGCCCGGGCCTTGCTCAGCCGGGGCCACCGCAATCCAAGTGAACGTACTCTACACACAAGAAAAGAAATACAACAAAGGCCCCGCGGCTCCTCACCCTTCGTCCTCTTCCGTTTTGCTGGCGTCGATCTTGGCCCCTTCCGTCTCGGCGATCCCACCCGGCCCATCGCCGCCGTCGCTCGCCTTGGCCTCCAACGCCGGATCGTTCATGCCCGCCGTCGGCGCCCCAGCCTCGGCGGCCGCCGCCGCCAGATCCTGCAGGCCTGGGCCGGCAGCCTCGGCCTCCACCTCGGAGAACTGCACGGCCTCCGACATCGCTCCGAGTGAGTGAGAGAGCGAGCGTGCGTGCGCGGGTGTGGCGGTGATGTGGGACTGGGGTGGGGGGAGGTGAGATGGAGAAATTAAAAAAAAACCCGGGAAGCCGCTGCGCCGCCCGGATCAAAGGGAGACGGGAATTTTTTTTAAGGACAGGGCCGAGTCAAGGAGCCCCGCCCGCGCACGCCACCACCTCCTGGCTTCTACACAACTAAAAATCAACTGGGGCTGATTCCGTACGTGTGCGTGCGTTGTAAGTACACCACGAAAGTCTCCTTGGCAAGCCCGGTAAGGAGTGAAGTTTCACCGCCCGCAGCCACAGTACACACACCCGGCCCAGAGAAGGGGAGCCGCCGCGCACGCTCTTCTCTTGAAATAATGGACTCCTCACAAAATGGCCGCCGCCGCCGCCGCCGGGCCCCAAGGCCCGGGGAACCGTCACGTGGGGCAGGGCGGCAACCAATCGCCGCTCCGCGATGAGCCGACGCAGGCGCCGTGGCGGGGGAGGGCGGAACCTAGAATGCGACCAAAGAGAGTCCGTCGAGCGGCGGGCTGCAGTGCTCAAGAGATAACCGCGCTGCCGCAGCCTGGAGGAATAGAGTGACCATTGTGATGTCACGCTCAGGAGGAGTGGAGTCCTCCAGGATCGGGACAAGGCAGCGTCGATGTTGGGTGTGGCGCGTTAATGAAGCTCTTCGTGCGAGCGTTGATCGAGATGAGAATTATTTGGATTTGAATCATTTACCCGGATTACCAGGAAGATCTGCTAGTATCGTATTCATTCCTTGACTGCAACAACATTCTGCCCTGGTCTGTGTGTTGTAATTCGTATCACCGAGGCGCTTGTTACTTTGTAACCCAGGGGTGTTGCCGATTGTTAGAATGTGACTCCCTGTTCAGTCGTAACTGGATCACTGTGTAGCTGTATACAACGCCCGAATCTCGCATCAAGTGTACCAGTGAAATTAAGTAAGTATGTTAATTTCTGATCAGGATGCAATTATGTGGATAAGTCCACATTAATTGCCCATAAGAACGTGAGAGCATTGAAACCAAGGCTCACATTGCAACGCAATGCTGCACTGTTTGAGGGCAAGAGAGTTATCGCCTGTGTTCTGACCAATGTTTATCCCTCAATCAACGTGCCCAAAGCAGATTATCTAGCATTTTGACTTACTATTTATATGAATGAGGCTGCTGTATTTTGTACAATATGATAGTGACTGTACTTTAAAAGAAGGTTCTGAAGAAGAATCACTGGACTCTAAACGTCAACACTGCTTTCTCTCCACAGATGTTACCAGATGTGCTGAGTTTCTCCAGCAATTTCTGTTTCTATTTCAGATTTCTAGCATCCACAGTTTTCTGTTTTACTTTAAAAAATCTTAATTGATTGTAGAGTACTGAGATGTATATTGATGTTTTGAAAACTGTAAGAATGTGGCATTGACTACCATAATCTGTTGATTCCATAATGTTATTTGGAGTATGATATCAGAATATCTTTGGTTAATAAAACTACATCAAATTCAAATGTAAAATCCACAACTAGTCATCAGTTTCTCATTGCAGAAAATAGTTCTAAACTTCTACTTTGCATGTGTTCTTAATTTCACTCCTGAAAGGTCCTATAGTTTTTAGACTGTACCCCTAGTCTGAGGTTTATCAACCAGTTATAATAATTCCTCCCTACCGACATACATTCTTAATATCTTTCTTCAAATTCCAGCTAGTACAACTTTCTGTCATTGTAATTTAATGCGTAAAGCCCAGGTGTCATTCTGTAAATCTGTTACATTCCCTCCAGGACTAATAACTGCTTTGTAAGGTATAGTGCCAAAATGTGCCCATAGTATTCTAAATGTGACTAACCAGGGGTACTAGCCATAGTAAAACTTTTACCCTACTACACCCTATTTCTCTGGATATAAAGATTAACATGACATTTTAATGACCTATGTACTTGGATTCCCCGGTGTTTCTGACCTTTCACATTTTTATGCCTAATGTGGTAGATTGCACCAGTGCTAACTTGAGATCCCTTTATTGTGGATTGTAATTTAATCAAGCTACTGATTTCTGTTGTAATTTTGTGCTCTTATCTACACATATCACAACACAGCCTAAGATTGTGTCAACAGCAAATTGAACACCCTGTTTCCTGTTCCTTCATAATTCAAATAATGACTATGGTGCATAGCTAAGGCCATAATGCAGAGGTTTTCCACAGACCAGTAGTCACATTCGGTGAACCAGAGTTTATTACTCAGCCCATTACTCCTATTCCCCACTTCCAGTTGCTCAACCAGTTTCCTCATCAGAGATAGCAAGAACTGCACATGTTATCTTTGACCCCTCACTCCACGACTCCCTCATCCTCTCCACATTCCCCACTAACCCCACCACACCCAGCACCTTTCCCTGCAAACTCCAGAAGCCCTACACCTCCCTCCTCAGCTCCATTCAAAGCCCAAAACAAACCTTTCACATTAGACAGGGGGCCACCTGCACATCCGTCAACTTGGCCTACTGTATCCGCTGCTCCCGATGTAGCCTCCTCCACATCGGTGAGACCCAGCGTACACTCAGATCATTTCATAGAGCGTCTGTGCTCTGTACGTGACAAACAACAACACCTTCTGGTCGTGAACCATTTTAACACCACCCCCCCCCGGGTGACATATCCATCCTGGGCCTCCTCCAGTGTCTCAATGGTGCCACCTGCAAACTAGAGGAACAGCACTTCATATTCCCTTTGGGAGCCTACAGCCCAATGGCACAGTTTTAAAATCTCCCCACCCCTGGCCTCATCCCATGTCCAACCCTCCCTCTGATCCCCACTTCCTTGACCTGACACAACCTATCCATCTTCTCTCCCACCTATCCGCCACTCCCACCTCACTGACCAATTCCCACCTGTCCCTCTCTGCACTCACCTATCACCATCCCAGCTACCTTCCCCAGCCCCACCCCTCTCTCTATTTATTTCCCAGTTCCCATTCCCCTCCCCATTTCTTAAGAAGGAACCTGACCCAAAATGTCAAATTCCTGCTCCTCTGATGCTGCCTGGCCTGCTGTGCTCTCCCAGCTCCACAGTGTTATCTTAGTTTCCTCATCAGTTGTGCCTTTCAGTCATCAGACCCTTCTTTTGCCTCAATAAATGTGAGTAGTATCCTGTGTGAATAGAAAATGCCATTGCTTGGAGCTGCAGAAAACCCTGTGGAATGTGAAAATCCATTATGTTTGTTTAAGCTCTGAGGAATGTCAAATTCCAATGTGTTTGTTTCACTTCTGCAAAGACTGTACAGAATTGTTTTAGTACCATACGTATGTGCATGATGATAACTTTTTCATAATAAAATATATTTTTTTCTATAAGAAGTTTTCCTCATCGTTCAATATTTTGTCTTCAAGTCCACGAAGGTGACCTCCTATTCATCGATGTTTTTCAAAGCACATTGTCAAATGTTTTAGGAACCCCATTTCAGTAATTTATGGCCAATTTATTATCAAAGTAATGAAATCTTTACCATTGTCTTTAGCTGCCTTTGATCATTAATACGCAGATAGTACTTCAGCTCTTGAACCCACTCTGCCATTCAGAAGTTCACGGCTGATTTGGTTGTAACCCCAAATCCAGTATCCCACCTAGCCCTGATAATTTTTCATCCTCTTGTCTAACAAGAACCCATCAACGTCTGCCTTAAAAATATTCAAGGATTGTTCCTTTGCCATCTTTTCAAGGAGAGACTTTCAAATAGTGTCAACATTGAGATGATTTCACCTCATTTCTGTTTTAAATCAGCCACCCCTGACCTTTAAACAGTGACTCTTAGTTCTTGCTAACGAGATAACAAGGTGTAGAGCTGGATGAACACAGCAGGCCAAGCAGCATCTTAGGAACAGAAAAGCTGACGTTTTGGGCTTAGACCCTTCATCAGAAAGGGTCTAGGCCCGAAACGTCAGCTTTTGTGCTCCTAAGATGCTGCTTGGCCTGCTGTGTTCATCCAGCTCTACACCTTGTTATCTCAGATTCTCCAGCATCTGCAGTTCCTATTATCTCTATTAACTCTTAGTTCTTGATTCTCCTGTAAGAGGAATTATTTTGTCCACATCTTTGATATTTCAATCAAGTTCTAAATTCCAGTGTGAAGAAGCCCAGCCTATCCAACATTTCCTCATAAGACAACTTCATCCACCTGACTCCAGGTGTTAGTCTAGTAAGTGTTCTCTGAACTGCTTCCAGTGCATTTCCTTCCTTCCTTAAATGAAGGTGACCAACACTGTACACAAGAGACCACATCTTGAATAATGACCTGTCTAACTGAAACATTGCCTTTGTACACTTTGCATTTGATCCCACTTGGATTAACTTTTTATTAACTTTCGTAAATACTTGGTGTGACTGACGATTAACCCTTTGTGATTCATGCACAAAGGTGCCCAGATCTCTCTGTAATTTCTCAGCGTTTAGACAATATTTTTAAATTTTTAAAAATCAAAATCAACAATTTCAATTTTGTCACATTATGCTCTATTTATCACATCTTCGCTCACCCACTCAATTACCCAAATCTTTTTGAGGCCTTCTAATATCTTTATATCTTGCTTTCCTTACTTTGTGTCATCACCCCACTTGGCAACCGTACGTTCTGTCCCTTTATCTAAGTCATTTATATAAACTGTAAACATTTGAGCTCCCAGCTCTGATCCCTGTGGCATAAGATGCACTACACCATGAACGAAACACATTTATGCCTACCGTCTGCTTTCAATAGATTATCCAACCCCCAATCTTATGAGCTTTTATTTTCCACAGTGAACTGTGATTTGGCACCTTAGCAAATGTCCTCTGTAAATCTGAGTATCTAAAAGTCTAAAAGTTCCCCTTTATCACCAGCACATATTACCTTCTCAAAGAACTCCAATAAATTAAGCAAACATTATTTCCCTTTCACAAAACCATGCTGTCTGCTCGATTATTGTGAACTTATTCCATCACCCTGCTATAAGTTCTTGAAAAGTAGGATCAGATATCGGGAAAATGTCAGCAGCTAAGGTAATTGGCCTGTCATTTTTACTTTCTGGACCTCCCTTTTTGAATAAAGGCATTGTATTCACTATTTTCCAGTTTAGTGACCATCCCCAAAGTGTGGGAGTTTTGTAAAATTATGCCAATGCATCAACTATTTCACTAGCCACTTTTTTTTTTAAGAACCAAGGATGAAATCCATCAGGACTCAGGCGCTTGTTAGACAATTACTCTGTATCACTCCCTTGGTAATTGTGATATTCCTGAGCTTCTGTCTCCCTTCCATTTTCTGATTTATTGCTGTTTCTGTGATGTTACTTCCTCCAGTGAAGAAAGGTACAAAATACATGTTCAATTAATCTCCCATTTCTTTATTTTCAACTATTAATTCATCATTCTCACTTTCTATACGACCAAGACTCTCTTTTTGAACTTTAAAAATATTTATATAAATTCTTACTCCCTGTCTCTATATTTCTGTCTGTCGTAGTTTCATTCTTTCCTCTCTTTTGTCATTCTTTGAAATATTTTATATCCTGTCCATGTTTACATAATTATATACTTGTTCTTTTAGTTTTGATACAATACATCCCCAGGGAAAAGACCTTGCCTATTTACTCTATCCCTGCCCCTCATGATTTTATAAATCTCTATCAGGTCACCTCTCAGCCTTTAATGCTCCAGGGAAAATAGCTGCAGCTTATTCAGCCTCTCCCCTTAGCAGGAACCCTCCAACCCTGGCAACATCTTTGTAAATCTTTTCTGAACCCTTTCACATTTCACAACATCCTCTCTGTAGCAGGGAAACCGGAATTGCAAGCTGCATTCCAATAGCAGCCTAACTAATGTCCTGTACAACCAAAACACGACATCCCAACTCCTATACTAAAGCAGAGACCAACAAAGGCAAGCATACCAAATGTCTTCCTCACTATCCTAGCTACCTGCAATTCCACTTTCAAGGAATTATGAACCTGCACGCCAAGGTCTCTTTGTTCAGCAACACTCCTCAGGACCTTAACATTAAGTGTGTAAGTCCTGCCCTGATTTGCCTTGCCAAACTGCAGCACCTCACATTTATCTAAATTAAAGTCCATCTACCATTCCTCAGCCCAATGGCCTGCCTCTCCAATTTTGGTGTCATCTGTAAACCTACTAACCATACCTCCTATATTCACCTCCGAATCATTTACGTAAATAAAATGCAGTGGACCTGACACTGAACCTTGTTGCACACTGCTGGTCACAGGCATCCAGTCTGAAAAGCAACTGTACGCCACCACCCTCTCTCTTGTATGTTTGAGCCAGTTCTGCATCCATATAGTTAGTTCTCAGTCTATTCCATGTGACCTAACCTTGCTAACCAGTCTGCCATGTAGAACCTTGTCAAATGTCTTACTGAAGTTCATCTAGATCACATCCACTGCTCTGCCCTCATGAATCCTCTTTGTCACTTTAGTTAGTGAGACATGATTTCCCATGCACAAAGCCACATTGACTATCTCCAGTCGGTCCTTGCCTTTCCAAATACATGTGAATTCTGTTCCTCAAGATTCCCTCCAACAACTTACCCACCACTAACATCAGGCTCACCAGTCTATAGTTCCCTGGCCTTTCCTTACCACCTTTCTTTTAAAAGTGGCACCATGTTAGCCAAACTCCAGTTTTCTGGCACCTCACCTGTGGCTATAGATGATACAGATATCTCAACAAGGGGCCCAGCAATCACTTCCCTAGCTTCCCACAGAGTTATAGGGTACACCTGGTTAGGTCCTGGAATTTATCCACCTTTGAGTTTTAAGACAATCAGCACCTCTTCCTCTGTAATATGGACATTTTAAAAAAAGCTATTTATTTCCCCACGTTCTCCATCTTCTGTATCCTTATTCACAGTAAACACTAATGCAAATTACTCATTCAGTATCTTACCCTTCTCCTGTGGTTCCACACATAGGGCCCCTCAAAAGCCATCTGTTCTCTCCCAAGTTGTCCATTTGTCTTTAATGTATTTGCACAATCCCTCTGGTTTCTCCTTAACACTATTTACCAAAGCTATTCATGTACCCTTTTTGCCCTCCTGATTTCCCTCGTAAGTATGCTCCTACTGCCTTTGTACTGTTCTAGGGATTCACTTGATCCCTGCTGTTTATACCTGACGTATGCTTCCTCCTTTTTCTTAACCAAAACCTCAATTTCTCTAATCATCCAGCATCCCCTACGCCTACCAGCCATGCTCTTCACTCTTACAGGAACATACTATCTCTGGACTCTCATTACCTCATTTTTGAAGGCTTCCTGTTTTCCAGCCATCCCTTTACCTGTGAACACCTGCCCCTCGCAATCAACTTTTGAAAGTTCTTGCCTAATACCGTCAAAATTGGCCTTCCTCCAATTTAGAACTTCAACTTTTTGATCTGGTTTAGCCTTTTCCATCACTGTTATAAAACCAATAGTATTATGGACACTGGCCCCAAAGTGCTCCCCGACTGACACCTCAGTCACCTGCCCTGCCTTATTTCGCAAGAGTAGGTCAGGCATTGTGCCTCCCTACTAGGTACTTCCACATACGGCGGAAGAAAATGTTCTTGTACGCTCTTAACAAATTCCTCTCTGTCCAAGCACTTAATACTATGGCAGTCCCAGTCGGTGTTTAGAAAACCATAACCAACCTATTATTCTCCCAGATAACTGAGACCTCCTTACAAATTTGTTTCTCAATTTCCCGCTGACTATTGGGTAAGTGGCTCGAGTATAATCCCAATTAGGTGATCATCCTTTTCTTATTTCTCAGTCTCCCCCAAATAACATATTCCCATGAATATCTTCCCTAAGTACATCCTTAATGTTATTCCTAATCAAAAATGACACCTCCCTGCTCTCTTGCCAATCCACCTGCTCTCCCCTTCCTCTCCCCCACCCACACCTTTTCTTTCTTTCCTATAACATCAATTCCCTGGAAATTTAAGCTACCGGTCCTGTACATCCCTGAGCTACGTCTCTGTAATTGCTGTGGTATCCCAGTCCCTTGTTCCCAACCTGCCTTACCTGTTAGGCTACTTGTATTGAAATAAATGCACTTTAATTTAACATTCCTCATACTCTACTTTGCTCCTGCCTGCCCTGACTATTTGACTTACTCATTTTCCCAACTGTACCAGTCTCAGGCTGATCTCTTTCCTCAGTGTCTCCTTGAATCTCATACCCACTTCCTAGTTTAAATCCTCCCGAGCAGCTCTAGCAAATCTCCCCACTAGTACATTAGTCCCCTTATAATTCAGGTGCAACCCATCCTTCTTATACAGGTCACCTCTATTTCAAAAGAGATTCCAATGATCCAAAAGTGTGAATCCTTCTCCCCTGCACAGTTCTTCAGCAATATATTCATCTGTTCTATTCTCTTACTTCAGCCCTCACTAGCTCGTAGAGGCGGGAGTAATCCAGATAGTACTACCCTCGAGGACATAGTTTATAAATTCCTGCCTAAGTTCCTATATTCTCTTCTCCAAATCTTGTCCTTATCTCTTCCTTCATCGTTAGTTCCAATATGTACAACAACCTCCCACTGGTTGCTGTTCCCTTTGGGAATATTCTGCACTCTCTCCAAGACTTCCTCGATCCTGGCAGCAGGGAGGCAACACACCATTCTGATGTTTTGCTATCAGCCACAGGGACATCTGTCTATGCCCCTGACTAGACGATCCCCTGTCACAGTTGATCCCTTGGAACCTGGCATACCCCTCGTTACATTAGAGCCAGTCTCAGTGCCAGAAACCTGGCTGTCAGCGCTACTTTCCCCTGACAGTCCATCAACCTGTACATTTTCCAAAACAGCATATTTGTTTGAGATGAGGATAGCCAAAGGAAACTCCTGCACTATCTGCCTCCCTCTCCTGCCTTCCCTGGAGGTAACCTGCTGGGTTCAGAGAGCAGTGTAAGTCTCTTTCTCCATTTGAATCACTTCACATGTGGTCACTATCTTTATCTCCTTCCTTCTTTTCTAAAGTGCTGTTATTTTGATCTTTCTCCCCAAAGTTCCAAAACAAGGCAGCAGTTTATAAAGCAGCAATTACTGCTCTCAAAATTCAAGGAAATCAGCTCCAATACTGAAAACACCTAAAAAAAAGGAACAGCTCTTATAGCCATAACTTTTTCCTGTCCTCCATCTTGGAATACCCTGAATCCTAGACAGCGTCTTTTCCGTGGGGTGGGAGAGTCCAAAACTGGCAGGTAGAAGGTTAAGTTGAGATGGGAAAGATTTAAAAAGGACCTAAGGGGCAATGTTTTCATACAGAAGGTGGTGTATGTGTGAAATGAGTTGCTAGAGTAAGTGGTGGAGGGATATGGGCCAATGCTGGCAAGTGAGACTAGATTAATTTAGGATATCTGGTTCGCACTGGACAAGTTGGACCGAGGGGTCTGCTTCCATGCTGTACGTCTCTATGACTCTAATACCAGGTCTAATATCGCTTCCTGCCTGCTCAAATTTAAGAACATACTGTTCTAAACAGCTATGTTAAAAACATTTTATGACCTCATCTGGATGATTTCACCAATCCGTTTGTAAACTAAAATCTCCCATAATTATGCCATGCCTCTCTGACAACCTCTCTTTGTTTCTTCCTTTATGCTCCATCCTACCATGTGGTTACTGTTAGCGGTCCTGTACATGATTCCCACAAGTGACTTCTTGCCCTCATAATTTCTCATTTCTACCCAAACTGTTTCCACATTTATTTTCCTGAACAAAGTCATCAATTTCTATTGTGTTAATGCCACCATTGACTAACAGCGCCACCACTCCACATTCTCCTAGACGCTGTCATTCCTGAAAGATTCCTCAAGAGGCAGGCCCTAATCCATGTTATCCTGCAACAATGTCTCCATAATGGCTACCAAATCTAACTTACTCACTTCTATTTGCATTATCTCTCTAATATGATTTTTGCCTTTGCTAATTTGTAAATGGCTCAGCTAATAATCCAGAGATTATGACCTTTGAGGATATGCTTCTTAATATGGCAGCTGCCCCTCACACTAACTGTTATGTTTGTGTCATTGGCATTCTCTTGGACCACAGCAACTGAATCTCTCTCACCCTTCCACTGCAAATTCCCCCCCAGCTATGAGTAGATGCCCCAAACCCTGGCTCTAAGAGGACAACACAGTTGGCTGTGTTAGAGAGAATGGTATCAATCCCCCTCACAACAGTGTCTCCTAATAACACTTTTCCTCCTTACCATCCTTACTCTTTCCCCTCTTGAATGGCTTCCTGTACCATGGTCCATTAGCTCAATCACCCTGCAGCCCTTACTATCATCTTAACAAAACGAAAGATCCTCACACCTGTTGGACAATCTGTAAAGTTTGAAGCTCCTGAGTGCCTGTCCTCTGGGCCCTCTACCTGCTTCCTGGTACAAAGAATCCAGGTACCTTTCTCCCCCCCCACCGGATGGGTCACAGTGCTTGTAGTTCAGGTCCAACTCTCAACCTTTGAACTAAAGTTGCTCAAACCTCAAACACTATTGCAGGTATCCTTTAAGCTGGTGAACATTTTACTCCCAAATCTGTGCTGAGGTTAATTATTTTAAGTTTCTCATTCTTATTAGCTCCTTCGTTGCTCCTTGTTTCTGGTACATAATTTATATCTTGTATTGTGAAGGCAAACGTGACATCGACTCCACAGGTGCAGTGCTGTTGTGACTGGGGCCTGAGTGACTGCAGAAGGAGTAGACAGGAAAGGAGGGAGAAACAGCAGAGACCAGAAGAAAAATGAGTCAGTCTGGACTGGGAGGTTCCATAAGCACCCAGCATAGGCCGCTAGATCTGAATTAGAAATTCCCAGTCCCGTGGTAGCAGCAAATAGTAGCCCCTGAGGATCGGTGACTTTGCCGTTCGTTAGATCCAGTGTTGGTGGTGGCAGAAGGGCAAACACGGCGACATCAGTGCGGTGGGCTATGGCGAAAGATGCAACTCCAACATTGGCATAGGCATTGGTGGTTCTGAGCTGGCTCAGGACTCAAGGAAGAAGTGGCAGAATGTAGATGGACATTCACTTAACAGCTTTTCATTTTTCTTAAACTATACAAAATGGCGCTGATTTGTGACGACAGATGAAAGTTTTCTGGTGTGTTTTTTAATTCATTCAAAGGATGAGGGTGTTGCTGGCTGGGCCAGCATTTATTGTCCATCCCTAATTGCCCAGAGGACAATTAAGAGTTAACCATATTGCTGTGGGTCTGGAGTCACAGGCAGACCAGATTAGGTCAGGACAGCAGTTTCCTCTTGGTTAACAGTGAAGCAGATGGGTTTCCCCAATAATTGACAATAGTTTCATGGTCTTCATTAGACTCTTTATTCCAGATTTTTATTAAATTTAAATTCCACCATCTGCTGTGGCAGGATTTAATGCAGAGTCTCCAGAACATTACCTTTGTCTCTGCATTGACATTCCAGCGATAATACCACGAAGCTATTTTACAGTATTTCTCACTGTAAAAAATACATGACTATAAAATCAGTCAAAACAAATGTACAATATTTATTCAACATTTATGCCATATCCACATTCCCAATAATACTATCACCTTTTATATAGTTGGAAAGGTCTTACAGTCTGTTGTTTTATTCCCGGCTACTTTCTTTAATTTTTAGTGACTTATTGGTTATGTTTTGTCTTTCCCTAAAACTCTTCCAATTCTCACATTTACTATGATTTTTCACAACATGATCATTCTTTTCTTTTAAAAATCCTTAAATCCCACAGTAACGCACAGGTGGATCTTTGAGTTTTGGAGATTGAAGTCACTGGGGGTGAGTGGTTGTTTAGTTATAAAGATGACAGTGGAAAGCATTAAAGATATCTGAGTGCAAAAATGCTCATCATACTTGGGAAGGCAGTGTAGAATGATTATCTTGAGTGATGGGGGTGCAACTAGGTGTAATGAACAAGTGAGGACAGAGTGGCACAGGCACAGGGATCAGAGGTCGGGGGGATGTCATAGAATCATGCAGCGCAGAAACAGACCTTTCGGTCAAACCCGCCCATGCCAACCCAGTTCCCCAAACGAAACTTGTCCTGTTTTCCTGAGTTTGGCCCTGCCCCTCTAAATTTTTCTTACTTATGTCCCTGTCCAAATGCCGTTTAAAAATTGTAACTGTATCTGCATCTACCACTTTCTGTAGCAGTTCATTCCACATACGAACCACCCTCTGTAAGGATAAAGGTACACCTTGGGTCCCTTTTAAACCTGTCTCCTCTCACCTTAAAAATATGCCCTCTAGTTTTGAACTCAACCAGCACAGGGAAAAGGCCTTTGCTATTCACTTTATCTTTGCATTTCATGATTTTATAAACTACTATAATCTCTTGCAATCCAGTGGAAAATGTCCCAAATTATCCAACCTTTCCTTATAGCTCAAACTCTGCAGTCCTGTTAACCTCCATGTAAATATTTTCTGCACCCTTTCTAATTTAATATGATCTGATAATAAAATTTCACACTATGACTGCAGCAGCCTTTGTAAGACAGTTAATAGTTAAGACAGTTTGGCTGATGAGAATTTGTTACCTTCTCATTTAGACCCCACAATTTTTATTCTCTTATGATTAGTCACTTCCAAGCAAACAGCAAACTAACTTACTCCCAGGGAAACAGGTACAATGCCTCCAAGAGGACAACAGCTGGTCAGTGAAGATGAAAAGGGTCATTTCTTATCTATTCTCGCTTCCAGTTACTTCCATCGCTGGTTTTGTGAGGAGATGACTGGCTGCCTCACTACAGGAACACTTCAGAAGAACTAAACTCAGCAAAAACAAAAATCAGAACTGCATCTGGCCACTTCACTTCTCTAAATAAAAGCCGAAAGAACTGGATACTGTAAATCAGGAACAAAAACAGAAGTTGCTGGAAAAGCTCAGCAGGTCTGGCAGCATCTGTCAAGGAAAAAAACTGAGCTAACGTTTTGGGTCCGGTGACCCTTCCTCAGAACTGGGTTCCGGATCTGAAACGCTAACTCTGTTTTTTGCTTCACAGATGCTGCCAGACCTGCTGAGCTTTTCCAGAAACTTTGTTTTTGTTCACTTCACATCTCTGTTCAGCGACAGCTCCGGGAAAACTAATACAGTTGTCTGCCTCATACACTTGGGTGTTTCATGTGATTTGTATCTAAGTGATGTACCTTCTTTTTACCACAATAAGATTATCTTCAAAATAATTTATTTGTCTAAAAGTTGCAAGACGTAGCTGGAAATAAGTTGATATAGTAACTTGACGCATATTTTAAAACAATTTGTTTATCGTACTGCTATTTTTGATGTTAATAAAATTAGTGAATTGGAGTCACTAATTTATGCCTTTTTTGTAATAGAAACATCTCAAAGTGTTTCACGTGTAGGCATGTTCCAATCAACCTGTTCACAAATGTTATTCCACACATCTGAAGCAGGTAGGATTTGAACCCAGGCCTCTTGGCTCTGAGGTAGGGTAGGCTACAGCACAAGAGTCCTCTCTGTGTTTCACTTATGATGGCACTAGATGTTATGCAAGTAAAATGAGTGGCAGTTGGATCAATGAATAATGAATTTGTTTTGGTGATATTGAGGGAGGGAGCAAGGAGACCAGGGAAACCCTTTACATTCCAATATTCCAGTTGAAGCTTAAACATCCAATTGACCTCAAAGGAAGCAAACAGTAACCTTGGTTTGATGTCCCATCTGAAACATGCACCACGGACAATCCAGTGCTCCCTCTGTGCTGGACTGGGATGTAACCCTAGATCAGATGCTTGGAGTTTGATTTGAATGCTCAACCTTCTGACTCCATGGTAAGTTTGTTTCCAATTGACACAATCTGATGTTTGTATTAGCCAATGTACGTTAAGTTTATGTTTTCATTGTTCTGATTCCTGTTATGGTCAAGAACATACATTTGGTGACAGAAGTAGGCCAACCAAGCCTGCCCCACCATACAATTAGATTGTTCAGTTAGTCTGATTGTGACCTCCACATTGCACGCTATCTCCTACAAACTTTCACTCCTTTGCTTTCAACAATCTATTCACCTCTGCCTTAAAAATACTCGGATTCCATCATATTATTATAATGATATAATGATATAATGATAGAATGTTAGACTATGTGTCCATGGGTTGTAACTGGTATCTTCATTCAAATGGCTGTTGTTGATGGGTGAATGTTAGTAGGTTGGTCTATTGTTGTTTGCATCAAAGCTCAGCCTGATTTTCTTCTTGTTGAACTTTCACAGCCTTCCACTTAGTAGCAACTAAGACTCCTATGTCCTGTTGTGCTTCTGATTTCCAAAGCTTATCCCCATTTAGAAAATCTCTCTAATTCTTTCTACCAAAAGGCATAACCTCACACTGTCCGGCATTGTATTCCATCTGCCATTTCTTTGTCCACTTCCCTCGCCCGTCCAAGTCCTTCTGTAGCCTCCCTAATTCCTCGATACTACCTGTTCCTCTAGCTGTCTTTGTGCCACCTGCAAACTTAGCAACAATGCTGTCAGTTACCTGCATATCTTTACGTTTGGTAACCCTCCTTATCCTCACGCTGCCCCCTCCACCCCAGCACTGTCCATCTTATCCTTGCTTCCCCAATGAGTTAAAGCTCTCTTTAATGCCCTAGTCATTCAGTTCATCAGGGCACTGGTCCAAACGTGCTTCAAGTGAAGTCTATTCCATCGGAATAGCTCCCTTCTACCCTGCAAGTCTTTGAGAGACTCAATTAACTCCTTGACTTTATTTACCCTAAGCAGGTTTTCCCATAGCTCAAGCAGTAATCCAGGGCTTATTACCTTGGAAGTTCTGCTTTTTAATTTACTTCTTAACTGTTCAAATTCTGTCAGAAGAACTTTCACTCTAGTCCTATTAATGTCATTGGTACCAACATGGATGTCATCAACTGGATCTCTCCAAGTTCCTCTCCAGCCCTGAGGAGATGTCCCTTATGTGTCCCTGGCCTTCTCAACTTATGTTCATGGCTGCAGGGAAGAGTATCCACTTCCCCTAATTATATTGCCTCCCACATCCCTATTTTTTTCCCTCCACTTGAATGGCCCCCTGTACTGCAGTGCCTTGGTCAGTTTGCTTATCCTCCCTGCAGCCCTCACAGCTGGCAAAAATCTTGTAACTGTTAGACATTGACAGAGGCTGATGTTCCCCCCCACCTGCCCCCTGTCCCTGATAACAGACCAAATCTGAATGACCTAATATGGGGCGTGTGGCCGGGCCGCTTCCTGGGGCATTGTATCCAGTAACTTTCCACTTCCCTGATTGTGATTTATCGTCTGCAGCATTCAGAAGGGTATTAAACACTGAATCTATTTCAGCTGGCATATTGTATCACCATCTGACCATAAAAATTTAGAAAGGAGCGTCAGAATTTCAGAAGGCACAGGAAAGATTTATGAGAATAGTTCAAGTGACTTCAATTCTGTGGCACAGTTTGGAAAAACTGGACCGGTCTCCTTAGAGAAGGGACAGTCCAGAGCAAGTTTGATGGAAGTGTTCAAAACCATGAGGAGTCTTGATGGAGTAGATTGGAGAAAAGGTGGTTTCCAGTTACTGGGATTCAATTGTGGCTTTCAAAAGGGAATTAGATAAACACACAAGAGATAAATTGCAGGGGGTCTGCAGGGACAATAGTAATCAGTAGGACTTGCTGAGTTACTCGTGCAGAGCTGGCATGAATATGACAGTTCAATGGCCTCTTTTAGTGTTTTAGTCATTCCATGATTTCAATCGTCAAAGAACGATTCAGAATAACTAAAAACAAAAGTTGCTGGAAATCTTAAAATCTGCCAAATTTGACGAGATAAATTTGGAGCATTGAGTCGAGGGTGAGATGAGATCAGCCATGATTGTATTAGATGTTGAAGTAGACTTCAGGAGCTGAATTGCCTGCTCCTGTTCCTAGTTCTTATGCACAGTTTCTCGAGGATTCTCTGTGTTCGTTTCAGAATAACTAAACACATAATCTTACAAAAAACTTATATTTATTTGTAAGTTAGTCTATAGAAGTTTGATCTGTGTGGTTATTGAACACATCACAATTTTATAAAGCCTCTGGTAAGCGAATTAATTAATTTATCAATCTTTTCCAGAGTCGATCTTCCCTTTTACCTCCAGTTTCATCTCATTTGCTCTGATTCAAACGCTATTCACATTTAGTCAAATCCATTTAATTCAAGCAGTTTTAGCCAGCAGTTTGCACCTCGTTGTTTAGATAATGAATTTCAATGACAATCTCCTGCGAACAGTTACTGCCACTGGGATGTGTTATAGACACGAAGGATATTGATTTAACTTAATAATTTCCTTACCTTTTAACAAAATAATTTACTGTTTATGTTTGCACCCTTAGGTTATGGATTGCAATGAATGTTGCCAGCCTGGCCTGAGTGATGGTACAGCAGTACTGAGATGAAGAGACTGGGACAGAATTAAAGCAGAGATAATGGGAACTGCAGATGCTGGAGAATCCAAGTGTGGGGCTGGATGAACACAGCAGGCCAAGCAGCATCTTAGGAGCACAAAAGCTGACGTTTCGGGCCTAGACCTTTCATCACCTTGTTACTCAGATTCTCCAGCATCAGCAGTTCCTACTATCCCTGCTCCTGTCTTTGACAAGATTTCCATTTGAATCATTTTTCTTGTTCACTGTCATTACTTTCGTTGGCGCTCCTGGAATTTGAACAAGGTATTCAAAACTCATTTTCACAGCCATATCACATTTCTCAGTAACTGCCAGTGGCTCAGATTCACCCCATGTGGATTCCGACTCAAGTTTTAACCTTTGTGTTTTGAGTCCACCCAGGATAGGGTATCTCCACAGAAGCTGCCAGACCTGCTGAGTTTTTCTGGCATTTTCTGTGTTTCTTTCTAATTTCCAGCATCAGTAGTTCCTTAGTTATTTGTTGTTTAATGTCATAGAGTCCACAAGCAGATCAATTATGATCTCAACCAGTCAGCTTGGGTTTACAAAAGGGAAATCATGCTTTCCAGATCACTGGAATTTTTTGAAGATGTAATTAATCATATTAATAAGAGGGAGCTAGTAAATATGACTGAGTTGGACTTGGCTTTTGGCATGGTCTAACATAAGAGATTAGCATATAAAATTAAAGCGCATGGAATTGAGGATCAGTCCGAACAATGGGCAGGGACCTGGTTGGCAGACAAGAAACAAAACAGCAGGAATAAATGGGTCTTTTTCTGAGTGGCAGGTGATGACTAGCATGGTACCATGAAGATCAGTGCTTCAACATCAGCTATCCTCAAAGTATATTTATGATATAGATCAGGGGACAAAACGTGAAATCTCTATGGTTGCAGACAACACAGCTGGGTGGGAGGGTTATCTGTGAGAAGGATGCAAGTTGAGTGAGTAGGTGAATGAATGGCAGGTGAAGTATAATGTGGATAAAGTTGCAAGAACAGGAAGGCAGATTATCTGAGTGGTGATTGGGAAATTGGCAAGTGAAATGAGACCCAATGTCCTTGTGTACTTATCATTGAAAGAAAGCATGTAGATGCAACAGCCAGTGAGAAGATTTCAGCACAGGATCAGGGATGCCTTGCTGCAATTATACAAGGCCTGGTTGAGAGCATGCCTTGAGTGCTGTGTGCAGTTTTGTTTTCCTTATCTGAGAAAGTATGTTCTGACTATAGAGGGACTGTGACAAATGTTTACCAGATTGATTCCTGCAATGATGGGACTGCTGTCTGAAGAGAGACTGGATCAGTCAGGATTACATTCGCTGGAGTATAGAAGAATGAGGAGATGGAAATGGGATCTCTTAAAAATGTATAAAATTCTAATAGATATGACAATAATGTGGCTTAAGAGGTGAATTTTGTCCTGGATTTTTTTTCTTAACGAAGAAAATTTGAGACGAGGTAATGAGCAGTCTACTTCCAGGCAATAAACAGCTTGTGAGGACTGGGCAATTTTTTTATAAGTTGGAACAATAGAAAGCCTGAGTGGGTGGGGTCAAGCCCCCACGCAGAACCAGAATCTTTAGAGATTATAGGAACTGCAGATGCTGGAGAATCTGAGATAACAAGATGTTGAGCTGGATGAACACAGCAGGGCAAGCAGCATCAGAGGAGCAGGAAAGCTGATGTTTTGGGCCTACACTCTTCTTCAGAAATAGTGCAGGGGAAGGGGATTCTGAAATAAACAGGGAGAGACGGGGAGGCAGATAGAAGATGGATAGAGGAGAAGATAGGTGGAGAGCAGAGAGATAGGTCAAAGAGGCGGGGACGGAGCTAGTAAAGGTGAGTGTAGGTGTGGAGGTAGGGAGAGGATAGGTCAGTCAAGGGAGTGGGATGAGGCTAGTAGGTTCTAGATGGGGGTCGGGATTAAGGTGGGAGGAGGGGATAGGTGGGAGGAAGGACAGATTAGGGAGGTGGGGAAAAGCTGGGCTGGTTTTGGGATGTGGTTGGGGGAGGGGAGATTTTGAGGCTTGTGAAATCCACATTGATACCATTGGGCTGCAGTGTTCCCAAGCGGAATATGAAGTGCTGGTCCTGCAACCTTCGGGTGGCATCATTGTGGCACTGCAGGAGGCCCAGGATGGACATGTCGTCTGAGGAATGGGAGGGGGAGTTGAAACGATTCGTGACTGGGAGGTGCAGTTGTTTATTGCGAACTGAGCATAGGTGTTCCGCAAAGCGGTCCCCAAGCCTCCGGTTGGTTTCCCCAATGTAGAGGAGGACACATCTGGAACAGCAGATACAGTATACCACATTGACAGATGTGGTGAACATCTGCTTGATGTGGAAAGTCTTGGGGTCTGGGATGGGGGTGACGGGGGAGGTGTAGGGGCAGGCAAAGCACTTCTTGCGGTTGGAGGGAAAAGTGCCGGGTGTGTTGGAGCTGGAGGGGAGTGTGGAGCAGACAAGGGAGTCGCGGAGAGAATGGTCCCTCTGGAAGGCAGTTAAGGGTGGGGAAAGAAGAATGCCTTTGATGATGGGGTCGGATTGCAGATGGCGGAAGTGTCGGAGGATGATGCGTTAGATCCGGAGGTTGGTGTGTGGTATGTGCGCATGAGGGGAATTCTGATTTGGTTGTTATTGTGGGGAGGTGCTGTGAGGGATGAGTTATGGGAAATGCCGGACAGACATGGTCGAGAGCATTCTTAATCCATTTCAAGCACACCGACTCCCACAGCTACCTAGAATACACCTCCTCCCAACCACCTTCCTGCAAAAATGCCGTCCCCTATTCCCAATTCCTTCGCCTCCACCGCATCTGCTCCGAGGATGAAGCATTCCACTCCCGAATATCTCAGATGTTCTCATTTTTCAAGGACCTGCAACTTCCTCCCTCAGTGGTCGAGAACACCCTCGACTGTGTCTCCCACATTTCCTGCAACTCATCCCGCACAGATCCTCCCCGCAATAACAACCAAAACAGAATACCCCTCGTCCTCACATACCACCCCAGCAACCTCAGGATCCAACGCATCATCCTCCAACGCTTCCACCATCTGCAATCTGACCCCACCACCAAAGACATTTTTCCTTCCCCACCCTTAACTGCCTTCCTGAGTGATCACTCTCTCCGTGACTCCCTTGTCCACTTCACACTCCCTTCCAGTCCCACCACACCCAGCACTTTTCGCTGCAACCGCAGGAAGTGCTACGCCTGCCCCTATACCACCCCACTCACCTGCATCCCAAGCCTTGAAGACTTTCCACATCAAGCAGATGTACACCTGCAGAAGCTCTAACGTGGTATACTGCATCCGCTGTACCCGTTGTGACCTCCTCTAGATCAGAGAAACCAAGCGGAGGCTTGGGGACTGCTTTGCGGAACGTCTACGCTTGGTTTGCAACAAAGAACGCACCTCCCAGTCACGAACCATTTCCACTCCCCCTCCCATTCCTTAGATGACATGTCCATCATGGGCCTCCTGCAGTGCCACAACGATGCCACCCGAAGGTTGCAGGAACAGCAACTCATATTCCGCTTGGGAACCCTGCAGCCCAATGGTATCAATGTGGACTTCACAAGCTTCAAAATCTCCCCTTCCCCCACTGCATCCCAAAACCAGCACAGCTTGTCCCCGCCTCCCTAACCTGTCCTTCCTCCCACCTATTCCCTCCTCCCACCTCCTCTTAACAGCTAGACTCAGCCCACCCCCTTGACCTGTCCGTCCTCCCTAGACTGACCTATCCCCTCCCTAACTGCCCATCTACTTACCTTTACTGGCTCCATCCCCACTTCTTCGACCTATACGTCTCCTCTCCACCGATCTTCTCCTTTATCCTTCTTCTATCTGCCTCCCCATCTCCCAAGCTTGGCCTGCTGTGTTCATCCGGCTCTATACCTCATTATAGCAGGATCTTTAGCTTAGCTTTCAGTCACCGTTGAGATTGTGAAAGCTGCTACATCTCCCTCTTTGCTACAGCTAAATGCTTGGAATCTCTTCCTGCTGCTACAATTGCATGCAAGACAATCTGTTTTACTGAATTTGCCTTTGCCAACGGTGTACTTGTGGGATGTTACGATACTGGAACAGATTAATGAGTAGTTTATTATTTTAAGTATTTCAATAGTTACAGTGAAGCCAATTATTTTATTTTGTCTGTTAAAACTATACTTTATGAATAAAGCGGGTGTTTGCTTCAAATATGGCCCGTTGACCAATCGAATTGCATCTGGACAATAGCGGCTGGCACTGACCTTTAAAATAAAAAGTTAGGGTCAAGGACATAGATATGTTTTCAGGGAGTTTGGTCTGGTCAATAATACAGAACCAAACAGGGTAAATGCAGGAAGGATGTTCCTAATGACCATGGAATCCAGATCCAGAAGCTACAGTTTAAGAACACAGGTTAGGCCATTTAGGACTGACATGAGGAGAAATTTATTCACCTAGAAAGTGGTGAGCCTGTGGAATTCACCTCCACAGAATGCAGTTGAGGCCAAAACATTGAATGTTTTCAAGGAGTTTATTTCTAAGAAAGAAAGGGTGCGGGGAGAAAGCTGGACAATGAGTTGGATGATCAGCCATGATCATGCTGAAGCATCAATTGGCCTACTCCTAATTCCTATGTTTCTGTGAAAGCTAGCGCAGAATCAGGAATCAAAATGACAAGCTCCTGCTCCCAAATTCTTGTGTTCTCAAAGTCAGCATTTGTTCAGAATGGTTAATACATTTTAGTTCATTTCCTTGGGCAAAGCAACGACTTTGAGGTTAAAGTTAAAATAATGTTACAAAGAGAATTAGCAAAAGTGATCCAGTGAAATTGTTCTTCAGGTGAATGCTCCAATTAAAATGAACATTTTCGCTGATAAGCAATTTGAGTACTGTAATTTAAAGCTATAGTGACTCCATGGGCAAAATAATTGCCCAGTGTAGCAGTTAGCAGTAAGCAGTAGAGATCACATTTTCCAGTCAAGTTAGATTTCAATCAAGGGAAACCTCCAATACTAGGATTCACCACAGGGTGCACTCATGAGGTCCATGCTGGTGGAAGGAGCCTAGGGAGCCAGGGTGGGAGGTGGTGCAGAAATATGCTGACAACTGTCCAGGCAGTCTAGTTGCAAAGTGCAAATGTCAAGAAAGCACTAAAGCTGTAGACTAAGTTATTCCAGTACACATACAATATGGCATTGACTCAGCATTGTGGAAAGTTGCCCAGATATATCCTGTCCAAAACAAGCAGGTCAAATCCAACCAAGGCAATTACTGCATCAACAGTCTAATCTTGATTATCAGCAAAGTGGTGAAAGATATCAACAGTGCTATTGAGTAACCTATACACAGAAATAACATACACATTGGCAATAAGTTGGTAATCCCAAAAAGAGAGATTCTTTGCTCATATCCAAAATATGGATCAGAGATAATGGGAACTGCAGATGCTGGAGATTCCAAGATAATAAAATGTGAGGCTGGATGAACACAGCAGGCCAAGCAGCATCTCAGGAGCACAAAAGCTGAAGTTTCGGGCCTAGACCCTTCATCAGAGAGGGTCTTCAGCTACTTCAGCTTTTGTGCTCCTGAGATGCTGCTTGGCCTGCTGTGTTCATCCAGCCTCACATTTTATTATCCAAAATATGGATACTTGCTTTTCTGTATCTCAGGACAATGTCTGACCCAGGATCTGGGCACTTTCAGCCTAATCAGTTTGAGGTCCTCCAATGCAGTTTTGGAGAATATTAATTTCATTTTCAGGATCTTGTCATCAATCTTTGGTTTCCAATTCCTCGCTTAAAAAAAAAACCCATAAAGCACAGAAGCGGATGTAGATCATTCAGCCTGTTGAATCTGCGCTACCATTCAATGAGTTATGGCTGTTCTGATAAATTCTCAATTCTGCTTTCCTGCCTTTTTCCCCCAATTCACTTACTGATTAAAAATACCATCCATATATTTAAAGATCCAGCCTCAACAGCCCTCCACGCATTCACTACCTTGAGAGAAGAAATTCCTCATGTTTTAAATAGGTAAACCCTTATCCTGAGATGATACTCTTTGGTCCTAGATTTCCTCATGATGGGAAATAACCTTCCTTCATCTACCCTGTCAAGGCCCTAAGAATCTTGTTTACTTCAATAAGGTGACCTCTCATTCCAAACGCCAGTGAATACAGACCAACCAACTCAACCTCTCCTCATATGACGGTCTTCCATACCCAGGATAAGCAGTGAAACTTCTCTGGACTGTCTCTATTTCTTGTATGTCTTTCCTTAAAAAGCAGGCCCCAAACCGTTCAGAGTAATTCAGCTGTAGTCTGACTAGTGCCTACATAGTTTTAAGCAAGACCTCCCTATTTTCATTCCATTTGCTTTCCTATTACCAGCTAAACGTGTATGCTTGTTTTTTTTTTGAGATCACAGAGTCCTGTGCCATAATTTGCCAGTCTTTCTTCATTTAAGAAAGTCAGCTCTATTCTTCTTGCCCAAGTACATAACCTCAGATTTTCAGACATCATATTCCATCTATCAATTTTTGCCCACTCACTTAACCTATCTCTATCCCACTGCAGACCTGTCATCCTCAATAATTGCCTTCCCATCTATTTGTCATGCACAAACTGGTCTATAATAATACTTTGCTTATCTGTTATTAGTATACATTGCAGTGATACAATCGTTTACAGAATGCATTTGAAAATGCCGTTATCTCAATTGTTAGTAGCCTATTAGCTGATCAGTATGCAATTCATGCCAATGTACTACCTCCAACACCATAAACTCTTCAGTGCAACATTTTGTATCTTAACAAATGCCTTAACAGCCAGAGCATCCACTATCTCTGTAGCTACTTCCTTTAATATCCCAAGTTGGTAGTGTTAAGGCGTTATAGGGGGTGTTGGCTTTCACTGGTAGGGGAATTGAGTTTAAGAGCAACGAGGTTATGCTGCAGCTCTATTCGAAGTATGATCTAACCAGGGTTTTATATAGTGTTGATTTTGGTTGCCTCATCATAGGCAGAAGGTTGAAGCTTTAGAGAGGGTGCAGATTTTCCAGGATGCTGCTGGACTGGAGGGCAGGTCTTGAGGAAAGGTTGAGGGAGCACGGGCTTTTTACATTGGAGCAAAGGAGGATACTTGATAGAGGTGTACAAGATAACACTACGAGTGGATACCCAGAGACATTTTCCCCCAAGGCGGAAATGACTATTACGAGGGAATATAATTTTGAAGTGATTGGAGGAATGTATAGGGGAGATGTCAGAGGTAGGTTCTCTACACAGAGATTGGTGGGTGCGTGGAATGTGCTGCTGGCGGTGGTAGTGGAATCAGATACATTAGGGACATTTAAGCGACTCTTGGATAAGCACATGGATAATAGTAAAATGCAGGGTAAGCAGGGTAGTTTGATCTTAGTAGGATAATAGGTCAGCACAACATTGTGGGCCAAATGGCCTGTACTGTTCTATGTTCTAATATCTTAGGGTGCATTCCACCCAGATTGTGAGGATTTAATCAATCTCTAACCTCAGTTTCCTGTGTACCATTTCCTCTCTTTTTGGCCCTAGATTTTGTCATTTTGGAATTCTATTAGTGGTCTTCTAGGGTGTTGTAGATATACAGTCATAGAGGACAGAAACAGACCCTTTGGTCCAACTTGTCCATTCCAAATCAAGTTTGCCAGCCAAACTAGTCCCACTTGCCTGTATTTGGTCTATATCCCTCTAAACCTTTCCTATTCATATACCTGGCCAAATGTTTTTAAAATGTTCTAACAGGACCTGCATCTACCATTCCTCTGGCGGTTCATTCCACATATGAACTACTGTGTGAAAACATTGCCCTTCAGGTCCCTTTTAAATCTTTCTACTCTCAACTTGAAGATATGCCTAGTGTTGAAATTCCTCACCCTAGGGAAAAGACCTTGGCTATTCAACTTATCTGTCCCCTTTATGATTTTAAGCCTATATAAAGTCACCTGTTAGTCTTTATAACTCAAACTTTCTAGTCCTGACATCTTTGTTAAATATTTCCTGCACCCTCCAATTTAACAATATCCTTCCTACAGCACGGCAACCAGAACGATACAAAGTACTCAAAGTAGCCTCACCAATGGCCTCTACAACCTGAACACAAAACATCCTAACTCCTAAACTCAATGGTCTAAGCAATGAAGACAAAGCGTGTTAAACACATTGTTGACCGTGATACAAAGTACTTATTCAACTTCTCTACATCTGCTGGTTCCCCAATATTATTCATCGAGCCTCGTTTGTAACGGCTGTTCAAGATGCACCAGCCAAAACCTATATATAGTTGGTTATTCAAATAACTCCAGGATTGTGAGAAGTAATAAACACTGACCTTGCCACTTCATTAAGTGGCATTTTAAAAATTCAGACAAATTCAAATCAAATCGCTGTCAGGTCCTGTTCTCCAAGTAATGTGAATTAATCTATTAACAGCTCTGCTTTAGCCCAGCAACTAACTTGAACACTGAAAAAGTGTTCGCTAAACAGAGGAATATGTTTTCAGTAAGACACCGTTGAGGACAAATTCAAACTTCTATGGAATTGTCACCTTAGTTGTAACGAATTATTCTGCCCACCCACACCTCCCCAAAAAAAATATAAAGGGAAGTTCAACCTTCAGGAAATTCAATATTTGGACATATGTTAACACCCTCCAGAATAAATAACCAGAAGCTTTAAAGGTCTACTATGAACACAGTGAGACTGTTTACCAAACTCCAAGTAAAAGCTGCAGATATTTTCTTGGAATCTGTAATTAACCACACACCCCCCACCCCAAATACAAGACATTATAAAATAACAAGTTAAAAGAGCACCATTTTTCACAGATTTCACTCCAAGAGAGCCCTTGTAAACCCCAAAGTGCTTCAAAATGGAATGCAGACTTACTCAGGGAGGGTGGCAGAGAAAGAGATCCTGATAATCCTTCGGATCTGTTGCACATTTGAGCAGTACATAACTAAATTAAGGTACAAATTCCATAGCATCACCTGAATGAGAACTTCAATAGCAAATCTGTAACATTCTGCGCCTTCATCTCAGGAGGCCAATCATCCTGCCAACCATCCAATGAATTATAATGCCATCCTACAGGCTATTTTTCCCTAACATTGATTCAAAGATAAATATATAGCCATCTAGAAAACCACAACTAACATTTGAGTATTCATACTCAGTTTTATTTCAGCAGATGCTATGCATCACATACAACAGGGCACACCAACAAACAAGTGTTGCATCACCAGTTAGTCACAACTTTATTATAGACTATCACAGTACACAAGGAATGCACTTCAAGTTGTACAAAGCAAAGTAACTACAACATAAAGATGTTTATATGCTTATATACATTTGGGACACAAAATATGTTGGTTTCAGAGTTGATGTGGTACAAAAAAGTCCCAAAAGGGAAACAAAGATGCTTTCAGATTTAATATTTCCTCTTGACATGCTGTTCTGCTACACTGATGTTTATACCTCCGTTTCTCCACCTAGGAGAGAGTAAAAATGTTTTAGAACAGGAAAGAAGTTCACACCGTTTCACACAAGATTATAACACACACTGGCCAATACTTCAAGGTGCTGCACTGGAAAGCATTTTACTGCAGCAGATCTATTGACATCAGACCTGGTTTTATCAAGTCTGACACATTTAACCCAGTCAAACCAAAATATACTACAGCTTGCTTGATGTTGTTTGGTTATCATTTGTAGTTTTCACTACTTAGCTACAAAGAAAAATAAAACAGCATTTTAAATAAAAAAATTACCACACTGTAGATCCATAACTGAAATACAAGATGTTACCAAATAAAGAATACTGAATTAATTATGCAGTAAGTCATTATACATTTAAAAAAATGCCTGTAAGAAATGTTTAGCCAATGTTATGTATATATATATTATATATATATGCAAAGATGACTGAAGACAAAGGCTGAAGTTTTCCAGTTTATCTTTAACGTTGATACATGATGTTGAAGAGACCATACCACAGGGCAGCATTTTCACGAGCACACCTCACGTTCTGTCCGCAATGCGCGGCCCCAAGAGAATCGTGTGGTCAGGGTGACACGTGTCCTGCAATGAAGTTCCCGCTGGCGGGTACAAACAAGGTATAATGTCAGAGTTAGAAGACAACTTTTTCTTTCGTCTTGCTGGGTCCTTTATTTGCACCCATTAGCAGTACTTTACCTGTTAAATTTACAGACTTGTTAAAAAGTGTTAATCCCTCAGACCTTTAACACCTCCTGTTACAAAAAGCTGCAAATCACTTCAAGTGAAAACTCTATAGGTACCTGATGTTCAGTACTTAAAGCAAAATTTATTTTACAAAACCTGACATTTTACATTATTAAAAACATACACTGGAAAATTACTTAATTTTTTCCCTCCATTAGCTGCAACAAGATCTGTTACATACCTGCAGTGAAATAACTATATCAATTTTTCTTTAGTATGGTTGGTAGTTATTCTGGTGACTGCCTGCACCTCTAGATGCCTTTCCATAGCTGCTCTGCTGACCTGTTAAAGCGATTGGATTTTACAAGTTTAACAGGCAATTTGTAAATCTACATATACACAAAATTACAAAGCCTAACACAAGTGGCCCATTTACCATTTCAAATAGCAACATCTTTGACCTAACTTACTAACACACTTGGACATAAGTAAAAACTTCAGTACCAAAATTTGGCTTTCTGCAGTTAGCAGAAAATGGGTAAAAGCTCATTTTGAGTAACGGCTTATCCTATCCTCTTCTTTCACCCCTATAATTTTACCCACCTGGCCACTTGCCTCTAAACAGCCTCCTTCAGCAGAGAGGGTGAGGCAGTCCAGGCCGCAGACTTCTCCACGACCATCAATGCCGCTCCTTGATTGACCATCAGGAGGCACATTTGCTACGAGGAGATATGAGTAATGTTAGTTTTTCCCCCTCTGCAAAACGGAAATGCTGTTACCTGGACAAAAGCTGGCTAAACACTCCACTTATGGGTAATAACAAAAAGCCTCCAGACATAAAACAAGCTGGTTCCACTATCTTAATCCTTTACAGATATTTAGGTCAAAAAGTCTTTTGGCCAATTTAATCTATCTATAGATGAAGCACCTTGAAGGACACCAATGTGGTGTCATCAGAAATAACATGCAGACTTCAGGTTGCAAATAAACAGCAAAGCTAAAATGGTGCTTAACCAACAGTGCTGAGGGAAACAGAAGAAATATAAACGACTACAAAGCTTTAAAATCTCTCCCACAAAAGCTTTGTTATTCAAAATATTTGATTCTTTTGTTACAATATTTTCAGAGAAAGAAACACCCCATTTGAGGTCTTTCAGTTTACTAGCAGGGCTCCAAAATCTTACCACCTCACAAAAATTGTTACCAGCCACGTAGCCAAATGCTGTAACTTACTATTGTAGGTATCATATTCTGGAGCATATCCGTAGTTGTTGTAGTTATACCCAGAGTAATCATAACCTCCATATCCATTGTAACCTGGATTGCTATAGCCATTGTTGTAACTACTATAACCTTGACTCCAGTAGCTGTTGTATCCCTGGTTCCAATTCTGATTTTGTCCTAAGAAAAGATAGCAATACAAACAATTTGGAGTTTGTTCTAAGAAACACAACAACTCAAATGGTTACAAAATAACCTGATACCTAAAACTGTAACAAGTGATATTGTATTGTATGCTGCCACCCCAGAAAATCTGCAGGGGACTACCATATGTGAAATAAAAATAGCCTATGCAAGAGAATTCAATCCCACTTTTTTTTTTGTATACAGTAAATGATGGTCACTTATCAGTTAAAATCTTTGAATACAAACGCAGGCACGAGCCCCACAAAACTATATACCTCCAAGATTTATTAGGAACAGAGGATTTTAAAAAAAAATCTAAGTACTTGTGAAAAAGGATTAAAAGCCAGCAACATTTTGCAAATTATACTTGAAATTTATAGCATGCCCAATAATTAATAATCATTGGACAACTGTTGAAAATGCTTAGGTTTGATTCATTATTTAAAAAGGAAAACATTTTCCCAGTAGGAACTATGGAATACTTTTATCCCAAATTAATTTTCCTGTATTGTTACTTACATGAACCCCACTAAGACAAAATGCAGTTTGAAGATAGCTGTAATTATATTCTATTAGTATTTTCCATCCTCAACTAGCCCAAAAATTCTGAAGTCAGGGTAGAACACAAGTATAGATCCTAAGATCACTTAAAAGAGAAACTGCAAGGATGATTGTGACATAATCAGGAGACATGAATAATTACCTGCAGAAACATTTGCTGACCAATAACTCAAAATCTTTTCCATTACTAACCCTTTACATGAGGTGGGAAAATGTCAAATCCCAATGTTTTGGCCTTTTATTTCTCCCATCTTACATGAAAGGTTTGGTGTATGGATGACACCTTTTAGCATACTCTTCTACTCACTAAATTTTAGTGAACACAGTATTCTATAGATTACCTGAGATCCTTCACACTTACAAGTTATATAGTACTCCTCTTCATAGTCATGTTTAACAAGGTAATGTAATTCTTCAAAACCATACATTTTAAACCTTTTCCACCCAACAGTCATAATCAGACTGAATCCCCCAACGAACAAGTGGGAAAAGGTTAACCGGATAAACCGATAATTACCTAGCCATGCATTCCTTTACTGTTCCAGTAAAGAAACCACTTCATGTTCAAAACCCACTCGTCAGGAAATTAACTTACCCCCTCTACCACGACCTCTTCCACCAAACCCACCTCCACCTCTGCCTCCTCGTTGCTGCTGTTGCCTGTAGACTTCCTTAGGCTGTGCCACTTTAATTTCACACTGTTTAAAAAATGCAAAAGTATCAGGCCAATTAAAAAAAAATCTACAAACCAGATGGTCCAAAATTAGCCTAAAGCACATGTGAGCGAGTGAGAGACTTCTAACTATACAACTACATTCTTATAGCATAAAGGTAAAGTCACCATAGTCTGACCAACCACTGGCTTTTTTCATTGAGATGTGAGCATTTCATCAAGAGTGACAATTCAGTGCAATAGCAAGACAGTGTACTGTTGACAAAGTTAGCATTTTAGATAAAAAGTTTAAGTCTCAGCTGGCTTTGCAAGACATCATGTTGCTAACCAAAAAGGGGAAATCTATCAGGGGTGTTGTGGTCATAGTTCATGTCAGTCACTGCACATTATTTATCTAGATGCTGCTGTGGTTATTTGTCTGTCCTAAATTATATCGCGTTGTAATTGAAAAGTACATGCCTGACGACAAAGTACTTTGAATATACTGAGATGGAGAAAGATATTACACAAGTGCAAGCTTTTAATTTTTTGCCTTCCCCCAACCATGGATGTGTCCGATTTTTCTGGGAAATAACAAATATAACTTCTCACGTTCATTTTTTTTGACTGTCTTATTTAATATTTGCTCTAGTTATTTGTCTTTCCACAATTTTTTTGCCCTCTCAAAGTATTTTCTATTTGAGATACACCTCCCACAGACAACCTCCAGTATGGAGGTCAACATTTTTTTAAATTGCAAAAATAGACTTTTATTCATAAATTACTATCTTTATGTACATACTCAGTACTAAAGCAGTTTTGTACAGTTTTTGCATATAAAAACAAACATTAGAATTTGACATTCCCTGCGGTTGAAAAGCTAAAGACATTTCCTACTCATGCAAGATGCTATTTACACGCATTTTGAGGAAGAAAAAGTGTCTGATAACTTAACAGACCCTCATGTACTTTGGCAGAAAGACCTTACACAGTGGTCCTTCATCATTATGCCCTGACAGTAACTGCACCAAGCTTTGATGCACTCTTCCGCACTAATCCTGGACCTTGGGCTGTATCAGCCTGGAAAACTCAGTTGAGACGAACTCTTTGCACTGGAAGACCAACAAAGTTTGAGTGGGCCAAAGACTATCCTTCATCAAGTTGATGGTTCTCCAGGTGCAGATGTCATGTGTCTTGGTGTGCATCCTGCAGCACAGACCATAGATCTGAGTTCTGTGTCACAGAGCTGTTCAGGATGAGCCTTGACAAGAACCACTGCATCACTCTCCAGATCTTCTTTGCAAAGGCATGTTCCAGAAGGAGATGTACGTCAGTTTTTTTTCCCCCCACACCCCAGTCACTTTGAGGGCAAAGTCCAGGTGTTCATGAAGGGTCTCACAGAGTGCCCTTCTAACCACCAGCCAAACGATGTCTGTGTTTAGTGGAAAGTTCTGCAGTGAGGCATTCTACCAAATGACTGACAGTCCAGTCAGAAAACCACTCGACAGGATCCACCGCATCCTTATCCTGCAGGGTCTCGAGGATGCTACATGTTGACCATTGCCTCACTGACCTCTGGTAAAGGTGTTTTCTTTTCCAAATTTGTTCATGAGGGACAGGTGATATGAAAGGTCCAACTACTTGGAAACTTTCCACAGCAAGGCCAGGCCTGTCAATAGACCACAGGTGCTGGAGTAGGCCATTCGGCCCTTCGAGCCAGCACCACCGTTCATTATGATCATGGCTGATCATCCACAATCAGTATCCTGTTCCTGCCTTATCCCCATAACCCTTGATTCCACTATCTTTAAGAGCTCTATACATCTCTTTCGTGAAAGTATCCAGAGAGTTGGCCTCCACTGCCTTCTGGGGCAGAGCATTCCATATATCTACCACTCTCTGGGTGAAGAAGTTTCTCTTCAACTCTGTTCTAAATGGCCTACCCCTTATTTTTAAACTGTGTCCTCTGGTTCTGGACTCACCCATCGGCAGAAACATGCTTCCTGCCTCCAGAGTGTCCAATCCCTTAATAATCTCATACGCCTCAAATCAGATCCCCTCTCATCCCTCTAAACTCGTGTATACAAGCCCAGTCGCTCCAATCTTTCAACATATGATAGTCCCGCCATTCCAGGAATTGACCTCGTGAACCTACGCTGCACTCCCTCAATAGCAAAAATGTCCTTCCTCAAATTTGGAGACCAATACTGCACACAATACTCCAGGTGCGGTCTCACCAGGGCCCTGTACAGCTGCAGAAGGACCTCTTTGCTCCTATACTCAATTCCTCTTGTTATGAAGGCCAGCATGCTATTGGCTTTCTTCACTGCCCGCTGTCCTTCCTAACACTTCGGACAAGTAGAATCTCAGTATGTAGTGACACTTGGTGTTTACATATTGAGGATCTATGCACACTTGACGTGCTACAATGGTGGTCGTCAGAATGAGGGCAGCATTAGGTAGTTCCTCCCCCACCTTATCCAGAGAACACTGTCACTGCAGACACAATCTACTTTTGACCTCCAGATGAAGCGAACGATATATCAGGTAACTACAGCGGGAAACGTTAGGAAAAGAGGCTAGACTTGTGCCACTTACAACAACACTGAAGGTACCTCACACCTGATGAGCAGGTTTTTACCTGCAATGGAAGGGAAGCAGTGTTCCCAACTGCCCAGTTTCCGCTTCACCTTGGCAATACACTCCTCCCAGGTTTCGGCACATACCCCAGGCCCTCCATATCATGTACCCTGCACCGTCCAATGATCTGACCTGGTGGCGAAGACAATAATGGATTGGTTGGCCCAGTTCTCAAAGAACATGGCCTCACTCTTGCTGTGGTTCATCAACTTCGAAGGCCGCTTCAAACTGGACACAGGTGCTTGAGAATTTGTGCACTGACAGTGGATCTGAGCAGAAATCAGCAACATCATCCACTACACAGGGAGGCACTGACCTGCAAGGCTCTGCTGTGTGGAATAGTCACTCCTCTCAGGCTCACATCCTTCCTGCTGGACTTGGCTAAAGGTTCTATATGACACACACAGGCAGGACAGTGGGCAGCCCTGTGTGACTCCAGATCTGATTGGGAACCTCTCTGATTCCCACCCAGGTTAACCATGAGCCAGATGTAAAAGGCTCTGCTCCAAGAAACCAGCTCTGGGAAATTTTGTTCAAATCTAGAGTAGATGATCACTTGAGCTGCATTAAAGTGAAATGCTGGACTTGTATGAAAAATAATTAGAATTGGTGCATGTGGACTAAAGAATAACCTAAATTAATTTGTAAATTAAGCCAAGAAAATTGCTCCAGAAATCCTGCAAGGACAAAGGAATTGGGTAGTTTGATTGTACATGCCTGTATTTGTCCAACAAATTTAAAATGGGTAATCAGAGAAGCATTAAAATCACACTAGTGCACAAAACAAGTCCTCAGATCAACATTAGGTGTGCAACTGGGGTGTGAGGAAGAGACTCATGGAAGTTTGCAAACAGGGAATGACAAACATACGTTATGGTTTCATCCAAATAGTCACAAACCAAGACAGCCAAAATGCAACAACCCCACCAAAAAAGTTATCTAAAACTTAAGAGCAAGGAAATATGTAGCATGCTATGTGAACTCAGAACGAACAATCAGGAAATCTGGTATTTATTCTGCTATTGCACATGAAATTAGGATGTACTGACAGGCATAACGATACACACCCTGGAGGTTGCAGTTGGTATGGATGAAGTTGAATCTGACCCAAGAGTAGATGATATAGAGTTAGTACCTCACATCAACAAACCAAGTAAAATGCTGCACGATGTGGACATAGAATCAGTTATACATGCCTGAGAAGTCATTCGTATCAAGTGTTCTGGTCATTAGGACAGAGAAAAGATATTCAAAAGCTGCAAACAGTCCAGTGAAAAGGCATAAAGCCTGAAGTGTAACAGTTCTGCATCACAGAGAGGCTGGTAAAACAAAACAGATGACAGAAGGTAGTCATCTCTGGTATGAAAGATAGTAAATTTGTGGATTTGCCTTTGCCATACAGATTACTTCGAACTAAGTCAACTAAGTAACAAGATAGGCTCAGACTAATAAAAAGAAATGTTTAAGAGGAATCAACTCTTCAAAGTGATTAACTCACGGGATAGCAAAAATACCAACGTAAGAAACAGTTATATGCTTCAAGGGAAGGACCATGCAGTTTCTCTGAATGTAGCAACTAAAATGGACTGAATAGTCATCTACATCTTTCAACTAGTGACATGGTTCACGTCCAATTTGAAATATCAGCCAAATTTCACACAACTGGTCCTTCTCCAAAGATCTAAGGCAATTAACTAGACAAACGTTTTAATGATGTTACAAGGAAAACAGGTGGTACTATGAAAAGCCCACCCCAGGATTTCCTCATCATATTCTCTTGCCACATGAAAACTTGAAGAGTTGTTTCTCTCTGGGCTTTTATTCCAAGAGGTGTTGTTACTCTGCACAGAATTTTGGAACTTTCAGCCTTGAAAAGAGGAGATTAAGTTCTCAAAATGTAACACTGAGGAGGAAAAGAAAATCAAAAGTTTTACAAAAACCTTAGATTGCCTGTCTAAACAGCCCTCTGCAAACTGAAAAGGCTCCTGAAAAGTCAGCTTAAGCAAAGTTGTATTACGAAAGAACCTGAACATGCAAAGTTTTTGTTACCTCCACCTTTCTATGCACCATCCCATTTGCATGCTTTAGATTGTTAAATTAGCTCCATCTCAAAGTTTAAAATTGCAAGGAATTTCATAGAAACAGGCACTTCAGCCCACCACGATAGCTATCCTCATCACCTGAGACTTCAGTGGTGCCTACTGAAGTTTTAAATATATCTCCAAAGGCTTAGGCAATCTCCTCCCTTGCCTCCCACAGCAACCTGGGATACATCTCATCAGCCCTGGGGATTTATGCGATGTTTACCCACTAAAACATCTAACATCTGGTCATTAAGATTATTAGAACTCATCATCCCGACTGATATCCCTGGCTACAATGTCTTTGTCCTCTGAATACATATGAGAAATACTTATTTAAGACCTCACCCATGTCGACTAGCTCTAGGCATAGGTTTGTTATCTAATAGGTTCCACTATTTCCATAATGATCCTTTAATTGTGATGATACTTATAAAAAGCCTTGGAGTTTTCCTTGATCCCATCTGCCAAAGATATTTGGTGGGCCCTCCTTGCCCTCCAAGTTTCCTTAAGAAACTTCCTACCACATACTTTTTTAAAAAAGGGCCTGGTTCTAAATGCAATCTCCTCAACAAATGCTTCCTTCCTTTCCCTTTAATCAAACTCTCAATATCCCTTGACAACCAGGGTTCCCTAGTCCTGGTGCCCATGCCTCTCACTCTTAGAGGAACATACTGGTCCTGAATTCTTACTATTATACTTATAAAACATGCCAATTTTCCAAATGTAAATTTAGCTGAAAGTATCTACTGAGCAAACAGACTGGAAGCAAAGTCATACAGTCATACAGCACAGAAGCAGATTGTTCGGCTCAACACGTCCATGCCGACCAGGTCTCCTAAACTAAACTAGTCCCATTTGCCAGAGTTTGGCCAATATCCCACTAAACCTTTCCAATCCATGTACCTGTCCAAATGTCTTTTAAGTGCTGTAATTGCACCCAGCTCATTCCATACACACACACGCCAACCTGTGGTAACTGGGATCAAGTGAATCCCTTCGAGTACATGGAGTTTAGGAGTACACTTAAAAGGGAAATCAGGAGGGCAAAAAGGGAACATGAGATAGCCTTGGCAGATAAGTTAGGGAGAATCCAAAGAGATTTTAGAAGTATATTAAGGTTTAAAGAAAGTAACAAGGGAAAGAATAGGTACCCTTAACAATCAGGGATGAGATCCTAACCAAATATTTCATGTCAGTATTTACTGTGGAAAAAGACATAGAAACTAGAGAGCTCAGGGAAATAATGATGCCTGGAAGAGTATAAATCTTAATCTTTTGCATTCTTAAAAACTTTGGGTAAGGGAATGGGTAAACAGCACTTAAGTGTCTTTTTCTTTTTCTGGCCTGAAGAAAGTTTGAACAAGCTCTTTTAGTGCTGTAACTACTTAATCTCATTAGGACAATTAAGTAGTGATAATGGGAACTGCAGATGCTGGAGAATCCAAGGTAATAAAATGTGAGGCTAGATGAACACAGCAGGCCCAGCAGCATCTCAGGAGTACAAAAGCTGACGTTTCGGGCCTAGACCCTTCAGAGACAATACAATTAAGTAAACTGGTTAAAATTGATTCTTGAAGCAGGGCAGGCCTTATACTGTAAAAGCAAGGCCAAAAGTGCTCCCAGCACAGAGCACGATCATGTAGTGTGCAAACAGTGGGCGGAATTTAGTTTTCAATGTAGTCAAATTTAAGAGACCATTATGGTTGCAGGAATGACGAAACCATGTTAAAAATAGGTATCTAAACATAACAGGGCATTTAGGCTAAAGACCATTAGCAAAGCAGTGTGGTTCATTAGGGATGAAACTGGAAAGTCTGTTCGTGTTAATCATATAGAAGGCCTCTTAGGACTGCGCGCAATTCTGGACTTAATAAAATGTTAGAGGCTTTGGAAGATGACGTTAAAAAAAAAACAGGAGTTTGTACCAACTGGAAAAGACTGAACAACTGGTGTCTTCCCTAGAAAAGTGATGACCAAGAGATCACGAGGGTCTTAAGATTATGAAAAGGTTTGAGACCAAACCGGAGGCTAATAAATAATGATGGTCACCAATAAAGTCAATATGGCATTCCAAACTGACTTTCATTAGCAACATCGAAATGTGAAACAAACTGAGGCAGAGTATAAATGCATAGAAAGGAAAGCTAGAAACTAAGGAGATTGGAAGTAAAAGGTTACCCTAGTGGTTTGGTAATCACACAGAAAAAAGTTCGCGTGGAACACTACATAAGAACAAGTATATTTGTAGAACGATATTTTAATTCATTTTCAGTTCCTCTTTGCATTCAGAACACTGTCCTTGGACTCCTTTCCTAACATTTCTGTATTCGCTTTTGTTTCCTGTGCGTAAGTGCAAGTCATAGCTCTGTTGGCAGCACGCTCACCTCACAGTCACAAAGTTCCAGATTAAAGTCCCACTTCAAGCACATGAAGCAAGGCTGAGAAAGTACTGCACGGTCAGAAGTGCAGTCTGTTGAATGAAATTTTAAACTCAAGCTAGGTGGATGTGAAATATCCAACAGCACTATTTTACAGAAGAGCAGTTTTCCCCAGTGTCTTAGCCAATGTATATCCCAAGTCAACATCACAAAAACAAATAGTCTGCCCATTTATCACCTTTCTGCTTGTGTATGTGCGTACAAATTAGCTGATATTTCATAATTTACAACTGCATCTACGCCTCAAAAATCACAAGGGACTTTCATTCATCCCTAATGGTCATAGAAGCATGTAAATAAAAAGAAAGACACATACTTAGGTGACACCCTTTGCTTTAGCTTCAATTTTGCCCTAATCATGTTTTCAGCTGATGTCACATTCTTGGTTAGTTTGTTCTTTTCTCTCATTTCTGAATGAAATACACTCCTTTCAATTCACTTCATCACTTCCCAAGTGCCATCTTTAGCTTCCCCCCCACTCCCCCACAATGTATTTTGGTCATTATCTATGCCCTTCTCAATGCAAAGTTTCAAACATTATTTTACTGTTGTTTAGATGTGTCCCTTATTTGCAATGGTTCTTTTCTCATTAGATTCCTTCTTATAGTTTTCTTACATTTTGCCTTAGTCCCAAACACAAACTTTAAAAGAAAACTCAATTTTCTTTCCTATTTACTTGAATAAATTTCTCATCCAGTGTTTAAATGCTTACATCAACTCATTCATTGCCATTTTTCTAACATTCTCCAGCAATCACCCATACTTTAAGTGAGACAGTGGCACAGCAGCAATATTAGGAGACTAGTAATCCACAAGTCCAGGTTAATTCTCGGACGTTAGATTTCAGATTCAAACCAAAGCTTGTCTCAATGGTAACAATGACAACCATCAGCAAATTGTTGCAAAACCCTTCAAGGTAAGGAGTTTGCCAACCTTTCACAGAACTCCAGATTCACTTCAAGGCGGTCAACTTAACTGCTCTTTGAAGTGGTCAAGCAAGGTACTCATTTTAAGGCTAACTGGAGAGGGGCAACAAATGCTGACACTTACACCCTATGTAAGAATATAGATGTCAGCTCCTGACTCCAGATGATGGTGCACACCACGTTCCCTTCGCTTCACCACTGGAAACCGTGCACACTGCCAATGTGCACCACATTTTCTGGAACTTCATCTGTCATGATCAAGTTTCTCCTTGTCTCTTTTTATTGTATCACTTCTAAAGCACCCAACCAAGCTTTTGGTCAACCCTTCTAAAATTTCTTATGGCACAAAAATGTTCAACATTTGAAATATTGAACATTAAAAAAAAACAAACCATTCTACTCCCCACAATGCATTAAAGCTTGCACTGAAAGCTTTACCATGCATACCTTGCTAGATCCTATGTTGTGGTACTTGTTTTCTAACAGTCTTTTTACTGGTTCTTCCTCCTTAAACGTGATGAAGCAGAAACCTCTCCGTTCATTTGTCTTGTTGTCAATGGGAAGTTCAATGCCCTCAATCTGCAAAAGAAAAATACAATTCAGGTATCAATTTATATCTGGCTGTTCAGTTCACTACTGAATGAAACTATAAACTACCAAATATTTAACATTCTAATACAGAAAAAAATGAAGAAAAATGTAGTGATTTAGTGCTCAAAAGTTGAATAATAAGATAATTCTGATTGAGTTTTAAAGAGGGACATTTCCTCTCAACTTCATGAGAAAGTTGGGTACCCTTCCTTTCAAACCCAAAACTTAATTTTACTCAAAATACATGAAACAGAAAACAAACTTGGTCAACAGCTTCTCAATGCATTTTAATGATAGAATATATAGATATGACAAACAAATACCTACGTATGTGTTAAAGAAGCATATGCCTCATGCCTCAACGATGCTACCCGAAGGTTGCAGGAACAGCAACTCATTCTGCTTGGGAACCCTGCAGCCCAAAGGTATCAATGTGGACTTCACAAGATTCAAAATCTCCCCTCCCCCTACCGCATCCCAAAACCAGCCCAGCTCAGCTCATCCCAGTCTCCCTAACCTGTCCTTCCTCCCACGCCCTTGACCTGTCCGTCCTCCCTGGACTGACCTATCTCCTCCCTAGCTACACTCACCTCTAGTGGCTCCATCCCCACCTATCTTCATCATTATCCATCTTCGATCCGCCTCCCCCTCACTCCCTATTTAGTCAGAACCCCCTTCCCCTCCCCCATTTCTGAAGAAGGGTCTAGGCCCGAAACGTCAGCTTTCCTGTTCCTCTGAGGCTGCTTGGCCTATTGTGTTCATCGAGTTCTATACCTTGTTATCTCTATGCCTCATGTCAGCAGTTTCTCCTGGTCACAGTTTATGTTTTTTTGACAGGTCATAAAAATAGAAGTTGATTAAATCAAACTCTTTCTGACAAAGATTACGATTTGCAACCCACCTCTCCGTATGCTCCAAAGTAGTCCTTAACCATTTCTTCTGGTACATCAGGACTCAGGCCTCCAACAAATACTTTCTTAGCTGGTTCTTTGCCTTTTATCGCCTTTGCTCTTTTAGGGTCAATGAGCCGTCCGTCCAGCTTGTGTTCCTTCAGTTCCAAGACCTGCAAGAGTTTAAGGACAGTTTCTGTGCTAAAACTACAATTTTCAGAAAGTGCGCATACTTGTTCAATGTCACAAATAATAACTCTGAAATTTACTTATAAACTCGTTTGTAATAACAAACGCTAAAAACAAAGTATAGAGGGAAATGAAGTCTTGACCTCTGAAGTTCAACCATTTTAAGTCCCAGTTCTGAGTTCAGTGCTGACTTGTCGACAGCAACACAAGCAGAAAAACTGACTGTGTTACTCCTCCCAGCTCCAAGAGGATCATGATCAAGGAGTCTTATGAAATTTAACATTTTATTACTTGTAGACCAAATTAAACAAATGGTATATTTACACTTTCTTAAAATTGTACCCAATTGTGTCAAAGAGAACCAAAATAGTCCTGTTTTAACAGAAATTGCTGGTGTCATAAGTTATGAAGATATACAAACTTCTGCTATAATGGTCAAATTTAAATGCACAGGAGAAGCTCCTACCTCAATCCAAAATATTTTTCCCAGCGGGGATCAATAACAAAAAGCACATTTGTGTACTTAAAATGATCACATCCGCTCTTTACTCACCTAGCTTCCTGCCAATTAGAGTCATGACCTGGGGTGAAAAGCAGAGGTCAGTGCCACAAGAACACAAACTGCACGCTTCTTGGTATCATTCCCTGCTGACAACAAATATCTTCAAAAATGGATTGAGTTTTGAACAAATTTTGTTTTACAAGTATTCTATACTTCATAATGCATAACATGGAAAGGATTTAGGTATAAAATCACTACACTAGAATTCATTTGAAGTAGCATTCTCCAAATGAATATACAGAGCCAGTTTTCTGCAAACTGAATCTTTCGGTCATTATTAAAAAACTATTATTGAAAGCTGTTGATAAATATTCCCACCCATTTATGGATCACTCGCCCTGCCCCCAAAATGGGTTACATGTAAAAGGTGCTGAATTAAATAGCTGACGAGTAGCACATCTGAACTAGGACATTAGAAATACTGATGAAAGTAAAATACTGATTTGACACCAGAAAGGAAAACCAAATTATATAGCTTCGCAATGTTCTTTCCTAAACATTACAATTGGATTACAATCCTTAGATTTTTAGAAGAATTGACACTCATTTGCAACATGCTTTGGTTAACATTTCTCAATACAACTTTCATCCAAAGACACACACACACACACACACACACACATTTTGATCTAATTTATAATTGGGTTGAGAGTTGATTTACCCTGTCCACGCTTGCAGGTTCTCTAAATAGTACAAAACCAAATCCTCTCGACCGGCCCGTCACCGCATCCATCTTTATGGTACAGTCCACTACTTCACCGAACCTGGACAAGTAATCTGTCAAATCCTTCTTGCTTGTATCCCAGCTAAGACCCCCAATGAACATTTTTCTGTGAACAATAATAAGTATATGGTGACCCTGACAATTCATTGTTTATAATTAAATAAATATCAATACAAATCAAAAAGTTAAACAATAAAGTTGTCTATGTGCTTTCAACAGCTGACTATGTATATTGAAAAGGCTACTTACTTCCACATTTGTTGGACGTGAGGTTTTATTTCAAAAAAAATTAACATATTAACATCATAAAATGCAATTCCTCTGTTGGGTTTTGCCACCAAAATATTTCCCCAAAAATTAAAATCAAGGAAAAATATTTTTAAAAATAACCAACATCCAATACGTCACACTGCAGTAATTCATCAATCTTAACGAGATTAAAGAATCCAGATTTCCCAAGACAACTCATTGCTTCTGCCCTTTCCTGTCCAATTAGTTGTCTTCTTTGGTACTCTGTTCTCTTCCCTAATTCAGCATCTAACCACTTGGATCAGTTATCCTTCATAATAACGAAGTGCAGGGCTGGATGAACACAGCAGGCCAAGCAGCATCTTAGGAGAACAAAAGCAGTCATTTTGGGCCTAGGCCCTTCATCAGAAACAAGCTTTCTGCTTGGCCTCCTGCGTTCATCCAGCCCCACACTTTGTTATCTCGGATTCTCCAGCATCTGCAGTTCCCATTATCTCAGTTATCTTTCCTTCACGTCAAAGTTTTCTTGTTCCTTGGCCATAATACACTATTCAAATGCAATCCCCTGACACTTCCACATCCATCTGAGACAAAGGGGTCGCTACCTTTTCCTTGAACAGAGTTCTGAACAATTTCCATCCATCCACCCACCCACCACTTTCTATTTGCTTGAATTTGTTCTCATTAAACAAAATCACCGAATAAGTTGCCTCATTGTCCCTACCTCTGGAGCAATCGATCCAGGTTTGATCCCATTTTTGGGTAACTGCCTGTGTTGAGTTTGCACGCTATCCCCATGTCTGCGTAGGTGTCTGCCGTGTGCTCCAGTTTCCTCCTACAGTGTAAACATCTGCAGGTTTGGTGGATTAGCCCTAGTAAATGTGGAGTTACTGGATGAGATGGGGCTAGGTCTGGGTGGGATGGTCTTTTGGGGGGGGCCAATGCAGACTCAATGGACCAGATGTCCTCCTTTCCACACCGTAGAGACTTTGATTCTAATCATGTCGCGATTGAAGAAAAAGTCAATAATGGAAAGAAAGTTGATGACACTTTACTCTTAAGGGCAGGAGTAGGAAATGAGGCAACTTATGTTTTTTATTTAACCTGTTTTCCTAAGTTGCCTCATTTCCTACTCCTGCCCTTAAGAGTAAAGTGTCATCAACTTTCTTTCCATTATTGACTTTTTCTTCAATCGCGACATGATTAGAATCAAAGTCTCTACGGTGTGGAAAGGAGGACATCTGGTCCATTGAGTCTGCATTGGCCCCCCCCAAAAGACCATCCCACCCAGACCTAGCCCCATCTCATCCAGTAACTCCACATTTACTAGGGCTAATCCACCAAACCTGCAGATGTTTACACTGTAGGAGGAAACTGGAGCACACGGCAGACACCTACGCAGACATGGGGATAACGTGCAAACTCAACACAGGCAGTTACCCAAAAATGGAATCAAACCCGGGTCCCATGGCACGAAGGCAGCACGGCGAACCATTGAGCCATCACACCACGTGAATATTCATTTCTGACTTTAAGCTTCCCTCTATTTCAGAAGGTGGACTATCTGCTAACTGACAATAATGAACACCTATTACTTCATCACATTTTCTCACTCCATTTCCTCCCAGTTTTTCATTTTTCACTCCAACTGTTTGGACCATGTAATTTTCACACACTACTACTGAAATGTTTCTTTCCCAGCGAACTGAGGATTCCTTCCATCTTTTAAAACAGCCTTTGACCACATTCATTCTTTTTAATGCAATTCTGCTCCCAATATTTCCCCTCTCCCTGAACCATAAAGGAGCTCCCTTTATACTCATCCTATATCCAACCAACTTAATTTTCAACACCAGATCATCACTGCTATTTCCAAAGACAACTACCACTGCAACCCCCACCCACATTTTGGTAAATCAGACCACAAAGGCTGTGTTCATTCTCTGGGCTTATAGGCACGAAGATCTGGTGCATAGAGACACACGGTGCTGGTTCAGTGCTGAGGTCCTACAAAGCTGTTTGAAGTCGGTGGACTGGTCCATATTCAAAAACTCAGCAGCCAACCTAAATGAGTATGCCTCCGTGTCACAGACTTCTTCAGTAACTGTGTAGAGGACTGCATGCTAATTCCAGAAACCAAGGATGAACTGGGAGATCCACTCCCTACAGAAGTCCAGGTCTGAAGCATTCAATTCAGGTGACCCTAACATATACAGGAAACCTAAATATGATCTTTGCAAACTAAGAGACATTACCAGACCAAATTAGAGTCCTAGACTAAACATACATCAACTATGGCAAGCCTACATGATATAATGAACTACAAAGCTAAGTCAAATAGAATCAATGACAACAATGCATCCCTCCCCAATGAGCCTAACACATTCTATGCTCGTTTTGATCACGTCAGTGAAATGATGTCACCTGCCCAGACAGCCTCAGACACACCTGTACTCAGTCACTGCTGCAGATGTCAGAGTGGCCTACTTGAGGGTGAACCCATGGAAAGCAACTGGCTCGAATGGAGTCCCCAGCCATGCACTCAGATCCTGCGAGGACCCGCTAGCGGGAGTATTCACAAACATCAGTAATCTCTCCCTAACATAAGACATAGGAATGGAAGGCAGGCCATTCGGCCCATCAGGTCCACTCCGCCATTTAAATCATGGCTGATGCGCATTTCAACTCCAATTCCCTGCACTTTCCCTGTAGCCCTTGATTCCTTGTGAGATCAAGAATTTATCACTCTCTGCCTTGAAGGCATTTAACATCCCAGCCTCCAATGCACTCCGTGGCAACGAATTCCACAGGCCCACCACTCTCTGGCTGAAGAAATGTCTCATTTCCGTTTTAAATTTACCCTCTCTAATTCTAAGGCTGTGCCCACAGGTCCTAGTCTCCCCGCCTAACGGAATCAATGTCCCAGCATCCACCCTTTCTAAGCCATACATTATCTTGTAAGTTTCTATTAGATCTCCCCTCAACCTTCTAAACTAATGAATACAATCCCAGGATCCTTAGCTGTTCATCGTACATTAAGCCTACCATTCCAGGGATCATCCGTGTGAATCTCCACTGGACATGCTACAGGGCTAGTATGTCCTTCCTGAGGTGCGGGGCCCAAAATTGGACACAGTATTCTAAATGGGACCTAACTAGAGCTTTATAAAGTCTCAGAAGCACATCACTGCTTTTTGTACATCTGCTTTACAAATTTTCTCACTGTTTAGTAAATAGTCCATGCCTGTATTCTTTTTTCCTAGCACAAAATCTCGCATTTGCTCACGTTGAATTTCAGCCATGTCCTGGACCACTCTCCTAAACTGTCTAAATCTTTCTCAGGCCTCCCCACCTCCTCAATACTACCTGCCTGTCCAACTGTCTTCGTATCATCGGCAAACTTCGCCAGAATGCCCCCAGTCCCTTCATCCAGATGGGAGGCTCCCACCTACAAGAAGTCCCACCATCTTCCCAGAGCCAACACGCCTTAATTACTACCACCTGGTGGCCCTGACACCCACCATTATGAAATGCTTTGAAAGGCCAGTAATGGTACACATAAACATGAGCCTCCCAGGCTGGGTGAATCCACTACAATTTGTCTACCATTGCAACTGGTCCACAATCAATGCCATCTTCCTGGCTCTACACATCGCTAGAACTTCTGAATAACAAGGAAACCTACATCAGACTTCCAATTATGAACCCTACTCAACCTTCAATACCATATTTCCAACCAAACTAGTCTCCAAACCCTGCACCATTCTCTACAACTGGATCCTCAACTTCCTGATCTGCAAACTGCGATCAGTAATGATAGGTGACAATACCACCTCAAGGACAAGAATCAACGCCACTGCCCTGAATGGCTGCATACTCAGCCTCTTACCTCTACCCTTTATACACTCACGACTGTAGCCAAATTCAACACCAAATCAGTTTACAAGTTTGTGGGATGGATCTTGAAAGAGTTCAAGAAAGAGACAGACAACTTAGTGGCAAACTGTAAAGACAACAATCTCTCCCTCAATGGAAGCAAAATTAAAAAGAGCTCAACACTGACTTCAGGAAGCAGAGTGGAGGACATGCCCCTGTCTGCATCAATGGTGCTGAGATGGAGATTATCGAGAATTTCAAATAGCTAGGATTAAATATCACCAATCTATCCTGCTCTGTCCACATCAACATTAGTCAAGAAAAGACACTACTTCCTCAGAAGGCTAAGGAAACTCAGCCCACAGTGACCCTCACCCAATTTTTACAGACACACCATAGAAAGCATCCTACTCAAATGCATCACAGCCTGGTTTGACAACTGCTCTGCCAAGACCGCAAGACACTAGAGAGTTGCAAATGCAACCCAGTTCATCACAAAAACCAGCCTTCCTTCTACTAACTATCTATACTTCCCTCTGCCCCAGGAAAGCAGCCAACATAATCAAAGATCCCTCCCAAGTTATACTCTTTCAGACAGAAGATACATAGTTTTGAAAACACATACCAACAGATTCAAGAACAACTTCTTCCCCACTGTTACCAGACTTACGAACAAAGCTCTTACATTCAAGTTGATTTTTCTCCGCACCTTCTCTGTAGCTGTAAAATTGTATTTTGCATTTGGTTCTAAAGTAAGTTACTTAAGTAAAGTATGATTTGACTGGATAGCACACAAAACAATACTTTTCGCTGTACCTTGATACATTTGACAATATTAAATCAAATCCACTTCCAACTTCTCCAACAAGAGAAGGGAGGCACTGCTTGAAGATACAGATGGAAGTAACTAGAGACAGTCGTCGTGAAACTAGGTCACATACACAGCTTGCCGGGCGCCGAGCCACGTTGTTGAACCAAACATAAACAAGAGAGAAAACGGAGAGACCGGAATAACAAGAGTTTAAGAAAATACAGAACGATGAAGCGGGCAATCCCCGAGCGGTGTATCCACGGCAAGTTTACAGGGGCGGGGCGTGTGGGCGAAACACGCGCTTCTGGCCCAGGGCACGCGCAGCAGCAGGAGCAGCTGCACCCCACCCCCACGGGGAGGGAGGGAATAGACTCTCCCGCCCGGGGGGTTAACGGGTCTCTGTCCCGATGGTAAGGGGCTGTTTTCCTTCCCTCCCTCCCCGGGGTGCGGCCCATCCTCCTGCTCGCTCACCCTTCATCGTCCTCGTTCTTGCTGGCGTTTATTTTGGCTCCTTCGGGGAACTCCTCGGACGACGCCGCGCTCTGCTCCATGAGGCCGGCGGACGGCGGGTTGTAATTGTACTGAGAGTCCATCGGTCCCTCTCCTCTGGCGGGGTTTTTGTCGGAGGGCAGGCTGGAGGGAGGTGTAGGAAAGGGTGGGGGGGAGGTTGGGGGGGTTAAATAAAGAGGGTGGGGGATAAGAGTGGGGGAGGGGCGATCGAGACGACTGCTTTCTCGTTATTTTCTGTGTGTTTCGTTTTGATGGTTGCTCCCTTTCCCCCTCCCCCAGCTCCCACTCGTCCTGCTGCTGCTGCCGCCGCCGCCGCCACCAAAGTACGGGCGCCGCCGATGATAACGATGATGCTGCTCCTCCTCAGCTACAAAATGGCGGCCGGCGCAGCGTGCTAGGGGAGGGGGGGTGAGGAAAATCCGGGCACCGGCCTCTGGTCGCCCGCACGTGACTGCTCGCCGCCCAATCGCGCGAGGCCTGCCGCCGCCGACTTGGGCCCCTGTCTCCGCTGGTCAGATTGTTTGGCACGGTGCCCTCTCCCGTCCCCACCCCTCCCCAGTTCGGCCGCCGCCGTCTGACTGACTGGCTGACTCCCTGACTCCAAGTCCGTCACTGTCCGGGACTCGGGCCGCTCTCACCAGGAGCACGGAGTGCGCAGACTCGGAACCAGGGCAAAGATTCCAAACAATGAAACATTCCAATCATTGGAACGTTCCCGCTATCTGGGGGGAGGATGGGAGGCTGAAAGCGTGTAACCAGAGGCGTGAGCGTCACTGGGATCAGTGCTGAAGCCACCATTATTTGCATTGTACAAAATCACAGACTCAACACATAAATGACACGAGTGAGGAAGAACAACCTAGAATCGCCAAGTTTACGGGTGACACGAACTAGTTCTGAAGGGAAGCGGTGGGGTTGACGCAAAGAGGCTGGAGAGGGCAGGAGGACTTGGCAGGTGGACCGTCGATGGTGGAGTAGAGGTGCTATTATTTAAATAGGACCTGGGTTTGAATCCCGCAATGGCAGATGGTGGAATTTTAATTCAATAAAAACCTGGGTTTAAGAGTCTAATGATGACCATAAATTTGTTGTCAGTTGTCCGAAAAACCTATCTGATTCACTAATATCCTTTACGTACGGAAATTGCTATCCTTACCTCGTTTGACCTATATGTGACTCCAGACCCACAGAATTGTGGCTGACTCATAACTGCCGTTTGGGCAATTACAATATGCAATAAATGTTGGTCCAGCTAATGAGGCTCTCCTATAATGCCTATAAGAAAATATAAAAAGTGAAAGATAGCAGCTACCCTCAGTGGTGTTTGGGGGTTCTAAAGCTGTCATTCAAATATCAGCAGGTGATAGGGAAGACGGATGGAATGTTGGCTTTTCTTTCAAAGAGAATGGAGTATAAAAATAGGGAGGGCTTCCTGAAACTATAGAAGGCACTAGTCAAACCACATGTAGAATACTGTGAACAGTAATCAGGCCGCTTATTGAAAGATAAATTGGCACTGGGGGCAGTCCAGAGGATGTTCACTAGGCTGATCACTATTATGAACAGACTATGCTATGAGCAGAGGTTTCAGCCAGTACTCATTGGAGTTTAGAAGAGTGTGAGGCAACTTTGTTGAAACATACAAGATTCTTAGAGGACTAGGCAGGTAGTTGCTGAGAGGTTGTTTCCCTTGTGGGAGACTAGAACCACATGGCATAATCTCAGGGTAAGGGACAAAGATGAGGATTTTTTTTCACTCTGAAGAATTCTTTATACGGAGGGCTATAAAGAATGGGTTGTTAAGTATATTCAAGACTGAGATGAACAGTTTATTAATCAGTAAAAAATCAAGGGCTATGGGGAAAAGGCAAGATTTTGAAATTGAGGATTATCAGATCAGAAATTATCTCATTAAACGGTGGACTTTGGTGGTTAAATGGCTTGCTTCAGCTCTTGCTCCTATTTCATATGGGAGTGAGTAAAGGTGGGGAACTGGGGGAGTGGGGCAAAACAGTACACAGATAAGGAAAAGAGAGAGTGAGGGAATGGGGAAGGAGAGTAAACATGGGAAGGAAGAAAAAAGGACTGGAAGAGAGAGAATGTGGATAGAGGGGACCTAGTGAGAGCATGATGAGACAAGACGGCTAGGAGAGTGGGTGAGCAGGGAGAGAGAAGGAAGACAAAAGGGTGGGGTTATGAGAGGAAGGGGAGGTGGTTGGGGTTGCAGAGATTGGGAGGACTGAACAAAGAGACTACGGAACCAAGACAGAGTGGTAATCTGGGGGGAAGTGGGTAGGGAACCTGAGAGCGATGAGACTGGAATAGTGTTTTTCCAAGATAGTAAAAACTGCAGATGCTAGAGTCAGAAATAACAGTGTGGAGCTGGAGGAACACAGCAGGCCAGCAGCATCAGAGGAGTGGGAAAGTTGATGTTTTGGGTCAGGACCCTTAAGAAGGGTCATCAACTTTTCTGCTCCTCTGATGCTGTCTGGTCTGCTGTGTTCCTCCAGCTCCACACTGTTACGTAGTGTTATTCTGAACTCCTATTTCTCTATTTTTCTAATTTATTGCTGGACTTTTTGTTTCTTTATTTTTCTATTTTGTTTCTCTGTACCTTGAATCTGTATCTTGGTACCTTAGTGGAGACTTGTAAACTTCACTAGATTCATGTGACAATAAAGCTAATTCTAATACGCATGGAGGAAGACTGAAGGTGTAGGGTAGAGGAGAGGGACTGGAGAAGGTTGGGTTAAAGAGAGACTGGATGAGAAGGGTGAGTCAGGTGATGTGGGGGAGGAGTACTGGTAGGAGGCATTATAGGAGTGATTTGGAGGGAGGAGTTGTTACTGTTTGGGAGACTGGGGAAATTGCATTCATGTTTTACAGGGCACATAACAGTGAATTGTAGTCATTTCAAGTGGGCTAGAATACAAGAGCAGGGATGCGCTCCTGACCTCTGAGGCTGTACAAGGCTCTGGTCAGACTTAAGTTTGTATATTGTGAACAGTTTCGGGCTCTGTATCCAAGAAAGGAAGTACTGGCTTTTCAGGGGTCCAGAGGAAGTTTACAAGACTGGTCCTGATGATGAAGGGCTTGTCATATGAGGAGCAGTTGAGGACTCTGGATTGACACTTGATGGAGTTTAAAAGGATGAGGGGGTATCTCATTGAAACTTACAGAATACTGAGAGGTCTGGATAGAGTGGGTGTGGAGAAGACGTTCCGTTAAGGAATAGGACCTGAGGGCAAAGCCTCAGAGAGAAGAATTGACCCTTTAGAACTGAGATGAGAATAAATTTATTCAGCCAGGGGTGGAGAATCTGAGATCTCATTGCAAGAGAAGCTTTGGAGTTCAAGTGTTTGGAGTGTATGTAAGACAAAGATAGATGGGTTCTTGATTAGTAAGGAGATCAAAGGTTACAGGGAGAAGGCAGCAGAATGGGGTTGAGAAACATTTCAGCCATGATTGAATGGCAGAGCAGACTCGATGGGCCAAATGGCCTAATTCTACTCCTGTATCTTATGGTTGGAGCGATGTGGGAGCAGGAGAGAACCCAACTTTCTATCCTGGCTAATATTGTACCTGCAATCAGTGAGCTCTATCCAGCAATATAGGAACTGGTGTAGGCCATTCAGCCCCTCCGGCCTATTCTGTGATTCAGTGAGATATTGGCTAATCCACATACCAGCCTTTTGCCATTGTCCCTCAAAGGGACCAATGTTTATTTCAGTTACTCTAGTGCCTTTTTGAATATATGGAAAATCCTGGTGTCTATGTTTGTTGCTCATTTGCTGTCATATTCTACAAGGAACTTTAACATAAACCACTGCATTGCACTCTGGATATTCTTTGCAAAGGCTCATTCCAGAAGGACATATGTGATAGTCTTACCCCCTTGCAGCCATTTTGAGGGTAATCTATGGTGGCAGAGAGATTCCAGGCATTCATGAGGGATCTAATGGGTAGTGCCCTTCTAACCACCAGTCAGGCTATGTCATGATGCTTGTTGGAAAGTGGCACTGAGGCATTCTGTCAAATGACTTTGATAGTCTACTCAGAAACCACCCAAAGGATCCACCATCTCTTTTTCCTGCATGGTCGCACCAATGCCTGATAGACTTGTGCTCAAACCTTGTGTTTTCCTTTAGAAATTTTTCTGAGGGAAGCGGATAATACAGAACAATCCAATGACTTGGAACATTCCATGGTGACAAAGCCAGACACATCTTTCGCAACATTGGAGACAAGTAGAACATCAATACGTACTGACACTTAGTGCTTGCAAAACGAGAGTCTATGTACAGTCATATATCTAAATAGGTTAATTAAAAACATCAATAAGAAACATAACTGACATATTTTTAGCAGCAAATTATGGCAGATTCTTGCACATTCTTTCCGTGTCCATGTGGGTTTCCTCTGGGTGCTCCGGTTTCCTCCCACAGTCCAAAGATCTGCAAACTAGGTGGATTGGCCATGATAAATTGCCTGTAGTGTTCAGGGAGGTGTAGGTTAGGTGGGTTAAAGGGAGATGTGTCTGGGTGGGATGCTCTGAGGGTCGGTGTGGACTTGTTGGGCCGAAGGGCCTGTTTTCACACTGTAGGGATGCTGTGATTCTATATGCTGGAATCTGTACTGAAAACAACAAATGCTGGAGATCACAGTGGGTCAGGATATATCCACGGAGAGAGAACAAGCTAACATTTTGAATATAGTTGACTCTGTCAGAGCTGACATTTTAAAGCTGTTCCCTCAAAGTGACTGTGGTCAGGAATAAGAGATAACAAAGTGTCGACCTGGATGAACACAGCAGGCCAAGCAGCATCACAGGATCAGGAAAGCTGATGTTTCGGGCCTAGACCCTTCTTCAGAACTAAACTTGTCAACCCTCTTCTAGATATGACTCTATTCACAGCCAAAAGAAACTGAGACATCCGAGTACAATGGGTGTGGTTGTTCTGCAATGGAGGCTGACGAACAAATTGCTTATCATTCACAACCATTTAAGAAACAACAACTGAGCCAGTTTATCAGCATTTCAACTACATAGTTTTTAAATATCTGCGAATAAAATGATCTTGCAAACTTGCATGGCAGGAAATGCCTCTGCCAACATCTGGAGTTGATTCTGTTCAACTTTTAGATTCTTTATTAGGAGGGCATCTCCTTTGTTTGGACTGAATGCTGCACACATTACAAACTCTGACATTTGTTTACTACTGGGTAAGTTTTGAGGGCTCTGCAAAGAAATGATAATTTTTGACTCCTCATCTCCCTATATAAAGAGACCAACAGTAGGTAATTTATTAAGAACTTTTACTGGCCTAAATTAAATGCAACAAGGAAAGAACAATGTTGTAGCATGGCTGTAAATGCCCATATAGGCACCTTCATCCTTAATATTTATCCAAATTAGGCATTGGTTATGTGTTAGACTAGGAATCTAGAAAAGTAAGTGAAAGGAATTCAGTTAGTTAAATAAAAAGAATACAAAGCTTGGAAATATAATGGTGGTAATGAAGCTATTGTCAAAAAATAGTCCTTTGGGAAAGGAAATCTGCTGTCCTATCAAGTTTGATATTTCTCAAAGCATTGCATCATACATTAATGCTAGTATCAAAAGCAACCAAACTCTCTGAAGTGCTCAACACCAGAGCTCTCTGCACATTGCATTCAGATGCTAAGTTGCACTAAGTTACCTACTTATATATGTGCTCATAACACAAAACACTTATCTGAGTCACTTAATTCAATTTCGGTTTCAGCTGGTTCTTAATTAAGCTAGTGTTCCATGGGAACCATCGAAAAAACTATGCCAAGGCCATTACAGAATTTCAAACTGTAGCTTTCAGCTTGATGCCAACTACAAATACAAACTAGATTAACTTTGTCCAGAATAAAATAAAAATGTAGACTTTGTTACCTAGCCATACACAAATCACCATTCATGTAACATCTTTGAGGCTGTATGGGAAAAGGTGGTTCCCTGAGCAGATTGTCAAAGTTATTTGGCAGAATGCCTCATTGCAGAACTTTCCAACAGGCACCAAGATGTAGCTCAACCGATAATGACCTGTCAAACCCTGTGTGCACATCTTAAATTTCTGCACCACTGCCCTCTAGATGGCTGCATCGGAGAATAGAATGCCACATATCTCCTTACAGAATGTGCTTTCACAAAGAATGTCTGGAGAGAGTTACAGTAATTTTTGTTGAGGTTTGGCCTGAGTTGGTCCTTGCTGCGGGTCTCTCTGGAATACATACTCCAAATGCTGTGAGAAAACTAACAACTGAGCCTGGAGACTATCAACTCACTATGTGCTGAGGGCTGAAATTGGGTAGCAACTGCAAAGGGGGAAGCTCACAGTCCACGGCCTTTCTGCCATAATATCTTGAAGGTCTTAAAGCTTATACAGGCTTTGGTAGCTTGTACTAGAATGTAAACAAATTCCTGTCAAAACTAGTAAATGTTCCAACATGGCACTCTAATGGCGGGGGGACACACTAAAGGTACAATGCTCAAATGAGAAATTTTAATGTATTTTCTGCAACACTGGTGTTCAATTTTTTTTGGAGCTGTTAGATAGTTTATGAAATAAAGTATACATTTGCAAAAAAAACTATAACTTTAAGCGGAGTAGGTCAATAGCTGGGTATTCTATGGTGAGTTGACCCACCTTGTCACTCCTCAAAACGTTCTACCTCTAATAAGCTACAAGTTAGAAGTTTGATGCAATAAGAAGTACAGAAAAACTGGATAAGGTGATCTTTTCCTTTTCGGTTTTACGCCGGCTAACAGTTCCGCAGCGCCTTTAAGAAGAGGAGAACTGCGGCCTGCCAGCGGGGCTGGGGTTGCAGATTCAGAGCAATGGTGCGCACTCTTGTTTCTCCGGCAGTCAGTGCATTTCTGCTGGACATCGAGGGGACCACGACTCCCATCTCCTTTGTAAAGGTAAAGCGAACAAAACGAGCAGGAATTTCATAATACGAGGCCTCCGTTTTAAAGGACACAAGTCGCGAGTGCTCTTTCCCTGCTGCAATGAGGTGAACATGCTAAAGTGAGCCGGGAGTTCGACTCGTTCGTGAATGGGAGCTGCTTCCGCCGTGTTGGTCCTGCATGCAGTAACTGCAACAAGTTGAATATTGGCCTCTGCCACTGTAAGGCCGGGAGTAGCTGCACTAGGGCACCCATCGCCAAAATATCCCTAAAACTAAAGTTAACGGTCATAGGATGGCCACGTTGCTTATTTGAGCTTTGCAATGTCCACGTAACGCTGTGTACATCTTAAGTCTGGCCTACTTGAGTCCTTAAATCTGCACAGAGCGTTCATGTCCCTTCGTGCGAAAATACATGTATAAGGAAAAAGGAGTAGGGCACGTAGTATTCAATAAGGTCTGATTAGTCCACGTGCCTCCTCATTTTTGTCTTGAATGAGCGCTTCCTTATTCTGAAACAAAAGCAGAAGTTGCTGGAAAAGCTCAGCAGGTCTGGCAGCATCTGTGGAGAGAGATCAGAGTTAAAGTTTCGGATTCAGCGACCCTTCCTCAAAACTGATTGTAATTAGGAAAAGTTGTCTTTTTGCAGAAAATAGGGTGGAGGGCATAAGGAGTAAATGCAAAGTGGAGATAGAGCCCAAAGAGAGAAGAACAGTTGGGGCAGACAAAGGTGTGAATAATGATCAGTTTGGGAGAGTGAAAAGTTAGGAGTCACTAACATTGGGTGCTGTAGAGTAGCAGACAACGTGATAGCAAGGCCTGATGTGTGGGCACTGGGGTGAGGGCATAGGAGAAGATGCCTGAAGCCCTAAAATTGTCAAACTCCATACTGTGTTCAGAAGTGGGTAGAGTTCCCAAGTGGAAAATGAGGTGCTGTTCTTCCAGCTTATGTGGAGCTGCACTGGAGCAGTGCAGCAAACCTGAAACAGCCATTTTGGGCAGGGAGCACAGTGGTGTTTTGATGTTCCAGGCAAGTTGAAACTCAGGGTCTTTTTTGCAGATAGAAAGTAGATTTTCTGCAAAGCAATCACTGAATCTACGCTTTGTTTCCCCAATGTAGAGGAGGCCACACTGAGCAGCAAATACAGTAAGTTAGATTGTGTGAAGTGCAGGTACCAAGCACTGCTTCACCTGGAAGGTGTATTTGGGTCCTTGGACTTGAGGAGGGAGAAAATAAACAGGCTGTGTTACACCTAGAGCTGCAGGGTAAAAGGTGAGGTGTTGGGAGTGAAGGCGGCATGGACGAGGGTGACGCAGAGGGAATAGTCCTTGTAGAGAGCTGATTGGGGAGGGGAGTATGTATCTGGTGGTGACATCCTGCTGGAGGTGGTGGAGACTGTGGCTAATGATCCTCTAAATGTGGATGCTGGTGGGATGGTAGGGGAGGACAAGGGTGACGCTATTGCTGATGTGGGAGGGAAGAGAGGGTGTGAGGACGAAGTGCGGGAGATGGGTCAGACCTGGCTGAGGGCCTTATCAACTACAGTGGTGGGGAATCCTCAGCTGAGGAAGAAGTTGGACATTTCAGAGGTACCCATGCCAAAGTTGACTGTCAGAATAGATGTGATGGAGATGGAGGAGCTGGGAGAGTGGAGTAAAGTTCTTCCAAGAAGCAAGGTTTGAGGATGTATAGTCAAGCTAACTGGGAGTTGGTTGATTTGTAGACTACCCTCAGAAGTGGAAACAGAGATGTCGAGGACGGGAAGGGAGGAGTCAGAGGTAGACCAGGTGAAGGTGAGTGGGGTGGAAATTGGAAGCGAAATTGATAAACTTTTCCAATTCCAGAAAAGAGAGGGAGTCAGCAGCAATGATATCGATATACCAGGGAAAGCATTGTGGGTGGGGGGTCCAGAATAGGACTGGACCAAAGGAAAGCCCTAAGACCATCCTGATGGGAGATGGATGTGTAAAGGGATTGCATGTCCATGGTAAAGAGGAAGTGGCTGGAGCCCACAAGCTATGCCCTCTGGCCCTGGAAACTCCCACAAGGGGAAACAACCTCTCCACATTGACCTGGTCAAGTCTTCCCACAAGAATCTTATATGTTTCAATAAATCCGCTTTTTCATTCTTCTAAACTCCAATCAGTACAGGCCTAACTTACCCAACCTCTTCCCATTGACAGATGTTGAGCTAAATGGCCTACAGTTGGCTTTTTAAAAGATATTTCCTCCCTTTTGAATAAAGATATTATTTTAGCAGTTTTCCAATCCTCTGGGACCTTTCTAGAATCTAAAGATCCTTACAAGTTTACTATTTGTGCATCACTATCACTGCAGCTATTTCCTCAAATGCATTCCATCCCTATTTTCTTAAACATCTTCCATTGTTCCACTTCCTTCCCTAAGCCTTAACTCTAAGAAGGTAAAACATCTGCCCAGCTCAGCCTTGAATGTATTCAATGGCTTACCTTCCATTGTTCTCTGGAGTAAAGAATTCCAAAGACGGCAATTTTCTGTGAGTGGAATTTCTTTCTCATCTCTGTCTTAAATTGTAAACCATTTTGAAAAACTCTGCCTGAATTCTGGGGTTCATACTTGACTTTAAGCATTAGCTCTGTTTCTCCTCACAAGTACTGCCAGACCTGCTAAGTTTTTCCAGTGCTTCCTGCTTTTATTTCTACCCTGTCACATTCTCCCAATCTCTGTTTCTTCTAAACTCCAATTACTTGAGGTTTAACTGACTCAACCCACTCGATCTGTCCTCAGGGGAGATCCCATTCATTCTGAAAATCAACCAAGTGAGCCTTTTTTGAACTTCCTTCAGTGAAAGTATGTCCCTCCTTATTTAAGGAGACAGTGTCCTATTCTGATATAGCTAGATTTCCCTCCGTTTACACTCCATCTCTCTTATAATAAAGACCAGCATTCCCTTTGCATTTTTAATTAGTTGCTGTGTTTAAAACCTGTCAAGATATTTAGATAATGAACTGTGAGGCTGGTTGAACGCAGCAGGCCCAGCAGCATCTCAGGAGCACAAAAGCTGACGTTTCGGGCCTAGACCCTTCATGAAACGTCAGCTTTTGTGCTCCTGAGATGCTGCTGGGTCTGCTGTGTTCATCCAGCCTCACATTTCATTATCTTGGATTCTCCAGCATCTGCAGTTCCCATTATCACAAGATATTTAGATGTCAGGGTTGTGTATTTACCAACAATTCTGCTGCCAATAGTTTAAAATATTTATTAAATAAGAAGAACTATATTCACTAAAGGACTGGAAGCTGGACTCACTGACTCTATATCAAGTTACAATTCTGTGCAGAACTCTGTTACAGTACAGATTACTTCATTGGGTGCATACATATCTATATATACTTAAACTTGAAAAGGCAAGCTTGTTCAGAACTTTCTGGATTCATAACTGGATTTCAACATAAGTGTAAAACACAAAATTTGGATTGTTTATGAGACATGATTCTTTTTACGAATATTTTCAGTTTGATGTACACCAGTTTTTTTGTAAAACACCAATCACAGAAAATGAAATGCTTCACAAGGGGTAGAAATGTAAAAATTGAGCAGAATTTTTGGTAAGACACAAGAGTTACTTCTGGAAGTCTTAGAAGCACCTTTCAGATCTTTTAGAATATGGCAACATAGCCGCTTTAGCACTTTTGAATCAGTGTCATTGCAGGGGGAAATTAGAATGATAAAACCCCTACAGTGGGGAAGCAGGTCATTGGGTCTGCACTAACCCCTATGTCACATTTCCCATGGCTAATCTATCTAGCCTGCATGTCCCTGGATACAATGGGGCAATTTAGTATTGCTAATCCACCCAACATGCACAGCTTTTGGACTACAAGAGGAAACCCTCACAGAGGCAAGCAGCATGAGCAAATTCCACATGGACAGTCTTCCAAGGCTGGAACCGAACCCCAAATCCTGGGCCTGTGAGGCAGCAGAGCTAATCACTGTGCCACCATAGCATCATGCTTAGTTTTGGAACGTAATTTCAGAGACAGGATCATAATTGCTCAAAGGTCTCTTTCCAGTACTGAAGCAGAGAGAGCATATAATACCAGTAACCTAGAATTAGGGATTGAAGAATGTGAACTGAATCTCGAATGTATCATAGAGCTAAATAAGGTTACATAGAGAGTTCAAACGAGGGACGAGAATCTTAAAGTATGTGTGTTGTGGTGCACCTGTAATCAGTAATGATTTATGAATCAAAAGTTCTACATTTTGTGAAGTTTACGGTGGTAAGTGAGGTCAAAAAATAGGTAAAGATTTTTGCAGCAGAGGGGTGAATTAAGGATAGAAGCAAGCAGTGTCTAGAAATGGACAGGGGGAAACTTGCTGCTAATACCCCCAGTATGTGGAGTAGGAAGCACAATCCAAGATTAGAGAATGCACATCAAAGTATTGTCAAGAATTTCAGTGAAAGAATCCCTACAGAGTGGAAGCAGGCCATTCAGCCCATTGAGTCCACACTGACCCTCTGAATTCTGCTCAGACCCACCCCATCCCTGTAACCCTACACTTCCCATGGCTAACCCGCCTAGCCTGCACATCCCTGGACACTATGGGCAATTTAGCATGTTTAATCCGCCTAACCTGCACATCTTTGGACTGTGGGAGGAAAGCAGAGCACCCAGTAGAAACCCACACAGACAGAGGGGGAATGTACAAACTCCACACCGTCACCCAGTGCTGGAATGAAACCCATGTCCCTGGCACTTTGAGGCAGTAGTGCTAACCACTGAGCCAACTTACCACCCTATGAGTGGTGATTTGTAGCAAAAGCACTTTGCAAGCCATTATTAATGCTCAGCAATTTAATTTTGCAACGTTAGGCTTGCTGATGCTGTGTAAACTAATGTGTGTGTATGTATTTTTAAATTAGGATGTTTTGTTTCCTTACATCAAAGAAAATGTGAAGAGCTACCTCTGTACACACTGGAATGAGAAGGAATGTCAGGAAGACGTTCACCTTTTGAGAAAACAGGTATATCTGACAGGTCTAATTATTACTCCCGAGATATCTGTCACCTTGAGGGAAAAGTAATATTTTGCTGAACTGAGTGCAACAAAGGGGATTGTATCAGAGATAATGGGATCTGCAGATGCTGGAGAATCCAAGATAATAAAATGTGAGGCTGGATGAACACAGCAGGCCAAGCAGCATCTCAGGAGCACAAAAGCTGACGTTTCAGGCCTAGACCCTTCATCAGGAAAGGGGGATGGGGAGAGGGTTCTGTGTTGCAAACCTGATGGAGGGATGGAAGGCTGCATTTGCTGCCAGTTTAAATGTGCCCACTGTTGCCACAGCCCAACAGCAATGACCCTGCAGGTCTTGGGTAATGGCTTCCGTGACAGAATTTGATTATCAGTGTACCTCCTGCTAACACAGTTCATCAGGAATTCAGGGCAGTTTGCACTATCACAGTGTGTCCACACCAGACTGGAACTGGTCCTGGTGCTTCGTGTTGTTACTACTTCTCTCTTCGCTGCCTTTGCTGCTCCTTTTGACCCCCTAACCCTTGGTGACCTCATCTGAGACACTGATGTCTCTCCTCTGGGTCAATCATTTTGTAATTCATTTTAGGGACACTAAGATACTGTATTAAGTAAACTTACATTTAAAATATAACATGAAATTGCACATAGTTTGACAGTCCCTTTAACTTAACTACTAAGAAATGCTGATATAAACATTACAAAGAGTTGTGTTTTCTGCCTCTGCAAATACAGGGGGTATACTCATGCCCCAGGCAGTTGCATTTCTGCCATGTCACCACCTAATGTTGCAGTAGCAAGGTATCTGCACCAAACAATAACAGCAATAACATGAGTGTCTCGCAAATATTTTAAAAGGATTAAAAACCTGGATCACAATTTGACCACTGTCTTACTCCAAACACTTGCCTTTTGTACTCCTGACCCCTTGTTGTCCCCATCTGGCTTATTGCTGTGCTACCCACCCCGTTCACTGCCCCTGAGAGTGAGTGAACCTGTGAGTGGGGTGAGGGAGGTGGCAAGGTTTTGGAGGATTATCAGGCATGTGAGGGAAAATGATTTTGAAGATACTATCAGATCAGCCATTGAATGGCAGAGCAGCCTTGAAGGGCTGAATGGCCTACCCGTTTCTGAGTTGATTGCAAATATGCTGTTGTATCACCTTTGTAATATTTTGTGGGCAATAGCATACTTGAAGTGATGAAGTAGCCTCTCCACTGTTACACAGTTCTAGCCAGGTAGATTCTGTCACTGACCATTTAACTGAATCTTCCCTCTATAGTACTGAAATAGGCTCTTTTATCTCTGTTCCCAATTCTTCCTATGTTTTCTTATGTCCTTCCCTTTCTTTACTGAATTCCTGGTAGTCAGGAGCATCAACATCTGAATCCTTCCCTTCTTTGAACTTGCTGTCTCTAATTCCCAATACAGAAGTCCTTAGTGTTTATTCATGCCTTCAATTTATTATGCATTGTGCATTGAAGTGCACATATTTCAAAGCTATCTTTGATTGTCTTATTTTAACACCCCCACCCCAACCCATGTTCCCTGCAATCTCTGAACTATTTTACGTGCTAAAGCTTATTTTTTCTCATCTGGATACCTTGTGTAACTTCTGTAATTCTTCTTTTATTGGTCCTAGGCTAAAGATGACAAGGAATTAGAAGGAGCAGTGCTAATTCCAGAATGGTGTTCAGGTGAAAATGCTGACAAGGAACAAGCTCTTGAAATAGTGACAAATAACATCTTGTGGCAGATGTCCCAGGACAGGAAGACAACAGCTCTGAAACAGCTGCAGGGTCATATGTGGAGGGAAGCCTTTCTACATGGAGAATTGAAGGGAGAGTAAGTGATTTAAAATGTGGGCATTATGGAGCAAATTGCATTTGATCCCACAAATAGAAATAGAAGGTGCAATCTTACCATTTTTTAGCTCCGTCTGAGTCATGTGGAGTCTGGTGTGAGTAACATGGCAAAACGAAGCAAGTGCTTGCACTGTATCTTACCAAACTCGCCGCATTAATTGCCATTTGAACCCTCGCGGTGAGAATCATGCCCTACACCTGTCCCATTTGACAGCTCCCAGTGCAACTTGGTGCCCACTAGAGACCACAGAATTGACTGGCATCCCTGGTGCCAGTGACACCTTTCAAAAGCCATTATGCATCTGGACCAATATTGTCAGTCTAGAGCTGCCCTGCATGGTTCCTGATATTTGCCACAGACATAGCAGACAGGGAAATATCAGCACCCCACTTTATGGTCAGGATCCTGGAGATCCTGCTGGACGGGGCACTGCAGAGGTGGGACATTCTCTTCCTCAGGACCAGCAGTGGAGATCACAACACCAGCTCATACCGATCTGGCTCAAGGTTGCCACCCGGATCGGTGCAGTTTTAACCTTCTGGAGGAATACCCAGCACCGCAGGATGAAGGTCAATGACTTTATCCGCTCGCCAGGGTAAGTGCCACCATCTTCTGTCCGATCCCTTACACTCACTGTATCTCTGCTACTGTACCCACCTCCCGCCAAGTCTCATCCCCTATCACTCTCATTATGGTCTGCAACACCTCCCCACCTCACTTTCACCCACTTCAACCCCTGACACTACTAATATGCCCTCTGTGCTGCCTGCCTACTCACTCGCTCGGGACACCCCCCCCCCCCCCCCCCCGCCAACCTGCAACAACAGTAACAGCTATGCTACCCACTTTGATCTCCCTGAATACCAGCCGCTGTCTCATTCCAGCAGGAAAGTTTCTGACAGTCAGGTAGAAGGAGTCCAGGCAAGTGGTGGGCTGTCCCTCTTTCAGCTCGTCATGACAAAGAATCCTGACTCTGCCTCGAGTGAAGACTATTCCCTTGACTGAGTCTTGTTGATAAATGTGCTTCCTGGCTCTGTATCTGTGCTAAATGACATGACAATAACTTGTAATATGAAGCTGATCTGTCTGGCTGAGGGGGAAGGGCAAGGCAAACAAGACAGGCCACTATGAACATCCACCCTACATCCTGAGCCTGCGCACCCTGGCCTAGACTCCTCAACCTGGGAACACAGATTGATGGGAACACCTCCACCTGCAAGTTCTCCAAGCCACTCACCATCTGACTTAGAAATATACCATCATTTGTTCACTGTCAATGGGTCAAAATCTTGAACCTCCATCCCTAATGGTGGCTGTACCTACATGAAATAAACTGCCAACTGTGTTGAGAAGGCAGCTCATCAGCACCTTCTGCTAGGAATGGACAATAATTGCTGGCCCTGTCAGCAATGCCCACACCTCGTGAATAAAATCCTCACCGCATCTGGTCTGTCCAGCCCTGTTATAATTTTATATGTTTCAATCAGGTCCTCTCTCATTGTCCTAAACTGTATTGAACACAGGTCTAGTCAAACCAATCTCTCCCCATATGCCAGTTCTGCCATTCCTGGTATCAGCTGAGTGAACCTTAGCTGCACTCCTTCTGTGACAAGTATATCCTTTCTTACATGGAGAGACCAAGACTGCATGCAGTAATTCCAGGTGTGTTCTCTTCAAGGCCCTGTATAACTGCAGTCAGACCCCTCCCACTTCTGAACTCTGATCCTCTTGCAATGAATACCGTTTACCTTTCTGATTGCTTGCTGTGTCTGCATGTCTACTTTCATTGGTGTCCAGGAACACCCAGATTCCTTTATACATCCACATTTCCCAATACACAGTAATTTAAATGGAACTCCATCTTTCTGTTTGTCACACAGAAGTGTATAACCTCATATTTAGCCACATTGAACTGCATCTGCACTCACTGAACTTGTCTGAGTCACCTTGAAGCCCCCTTGCAGTCTTCTCATGACTCACAATCCCACCGAGTTTTGTGATGGCAGCAAAATTGGAAATGTTGCATTTGGTTTCCGTCACTTCTAAATATCGTGAATAGCTGGGGCCCAAGCGCCGATCCTTGTGGTACATGATTAGTCACTGCCTGCCTCCCAGAAAAGGACCCATTTATTCCCACTCTTTGTTTTCTATATGTCAATCAATTCTCAATCCATGCCAATATCTTACCCTTTTCCCGTGTGCCTTCATTTTGTCCATTAACCTCTTATGTAGGACTTCATTAAAAGCCTTCTGAAAATCCAAGCATACCACATCCACTGGTTATCCCTTATCTGTTCCTCCAGTTACATCCTCAAAAAACTCCAGCAGATTTATTAAACATGATTTGCATTTCATAAATCTATGCTGGTATATCCAACCATGTTAATGCTTTCCAAATGTTTTGCTATCACCTCGAGTATAAGGTAGTGGACAGGGACATGTCTGTGGATATTCTTTATAAGGACTTAAGAAGGTATTTGATAAAGATCCGCCACATTAGGGGCATTTAAAAAGTCCTTGGATAAGCATATGGATGATGATTGTATAGTATAGGGGGAGGGGCTTGGATTAGTTCACAGGTCAGCACAACATTGAGGGCTGAAGGGCCTGTTCTGCGCTGTATTGTTCTATGTTCTTTGTTCTATGTTCTATATATAAGGGTAGAAACTCACAGAATTGAGGACAAATTACTGACAGAGCTGGGAAATTGGTTGAGTGGCATACAACAGATGTAGAGATAATGGGCAAGAACTCAAAATTGGCAGGGTGTGATCGATGATGCCCCATAAAGGCCTGTGTTAAGGTCTCAATTATTCATATTATTTGTTGACAGCTTGGTAATGCCACAGAAAGTCATATATCCAAATTTACTGATGGCACAAAGTTAGGCAGCACTGTTTGACGGTGTTGATGATAGCATAAGATTACAAAGGGATACTGATAGACTGAGTGAATGGGAAAAACCGTGACAAGATGGAGTTCAAGTAAGCAAGTGTGAAATTATCCATTTTGAATTAAAAAAAGACTAGATCAGTGTTTTTCTAGATGGTCTGGGGTTAAATGCAGTGGATGTCCAGAGAGATTTGAGTGTTCAAGTGTGCAGATCTTTAAAATGTCCTGAACAGGTGCAGATATAACCAAGAAATCTGAAGGAATGCTGGCCTTTGTAGCTAAACTCCTAGGGGTGCAGAGTTATGCTGCAGTTATACAAAACCCTGGTCAGATCCCACTTGGAGTACTCTGAGTAGATCTCGGCATCACACCTTAGGAAGGATATATTGGCCTTAGAGAGAATACAATGCAGGTGTACAAGAATGATACCTGGACTCCAGGGGTTAAATTATCAGGAGAGATTATGCAAATAATACCTGTTTTCTCTAGAATTTAGAAGTTTAAGGGGTAATCTAATCAAAGTCCTCAAGATACTAACAGGAAAACACAGGATAGATAAAGATTAACTGTTTCCACTGTTCTAGACCTAGAGGGTGATATTGGATTGTGGTTGGCTGTGATAATCTTTCAGTCCTTGCTATCTGGGCTTGCCGATACTGAAATGGCTACTGGGATTCTGGTAACTTTCTGGTATCTTACCCATGAAATTGAACACTCAAGGGTCAGTGCTGTTGAGGAAAAGAAAATTGAATAGGAAGCAATTCAGAACGGAGCAATGGCTCATTTTTTGAATAGTTGCGAATTACTGTTGTGTTTTAACATTTTTCTTTCTTATTGTTGAATGTGAGTCAGAGTCTATAAAGATGTTGCTCCAGCAATTAAAGAGTGGAGGAAGGAAGGCAAGAAGGTGTACATCTACTCTTCAGGCAGTGTGGAAGCTCAGAAGCTTCTGTTTGGATACTCTGTCGAGGGAGACCTGTTGGAGGTAGGACACCTTTGTTTGTTGCACCTGTCCTTACTGATAGTGTGGTTTCCTCAACCAGTTCATCAGTGTGAAAATGTACTGGCACTGCTCAGACTGGAAAATAAAACCAAAATCTGCACAGGTTCAGGCATTCCGAGCTCTTCTAGGTCAGCTTGTCAATGCAGTAGATGAGATGCTTAGACATGAAGACTAGAAAGATCCCAGCTACCGTTGCTGGAGCGTGCGGAGAAAAGCTTGCCCAGAAAGCTAACACCATACAACACACACCAGAAGGTCAAAACCTAATGGTGACCAATGTTGATGGTTATAAAACAAATCCATCAACTGGGTAAATGACTTTTGAGCAAGGAAATCTGCTATTCTTGTTGAGTCTGGCCTACATGTGCCTCCGGATCACACTAATATGATAAATTTTAACTGGATTAAACATTTAGGAATTCTCACTGGGGACATGCAGCCAGAGCTGTCTGCCAAGATGCCTTAGAGCTGGGCGTGGTGAATCAAAGCGGGTTGGATGAAGTCAATGTAAATACCCTGACTCGAAATAGGGAACAGGGTTGCCGCTGTTAGGAGAAAGGAAAAGTGTTCTAACACTTTCCAAACTTTCTTTTGATTTTATTAAACTACATCTCTTGGGTGGTATCATTGGAAACTTTTTACACAATTGTCATATTTTCGCTCAGCACAGTCTTAAAGGTGGAACTAAAAACCGAGGCGCCGCAATATCTCAGCAAAGATGACCAGGTGAAGGCGTTCATGAGCTGTTAGGGTGTTTCTCAGTGAATTCAGTAACTGTGTATATAACAGATAGACTTGTTTTACTAAGAGTCTTCCATCTAGTATTTCCTAATTGAATCTAAACTTATAATTTTCTGATCTTCATGAAGTTGATATCACACCAAAAAACACATGTCTGTGAGAGATCTGGTCATTTGGTAATAATGTCACTGACGTGGTAATCTAAACGCCCAGGCTAATCTTCTAGTGACATAGATTCAAATCCTACCATGATGAAATTTGAATTCAATTTTTTTTAAACTATAGGTTAACGGTAACCATTGTTGATGGTTGTAAAACAGATTCATCAGGTTGATAAATGTCTTTTAGGGAAGGAAGTCTGCTATCCTCGTTGAGTCTGGCCTATATGTGCCTTCAGATCACAGTAAGTCTGAAGTGCCCTCTGAAATGGCCAGTCTATTCCAGAGCAATTAGAGATGGGCAGCAAATGCTAGCTTTGCCAGTGATACCAACATACTGTGCATGTCAGCATATTTTTTTCTTGCAATGTTTCCCCATAGGGAGGAAGTGGCATAGTGGACTAGCATTCCACACACCCAGGTTCTGAGAACACAGATTCAAATCCCACTGTGGCAGATGGTGAAATTTGGTTAGATTGATTAGATTCCCTACAGTGTGGAAACAGGCCCTTCGGCCCAACAAGTCCACACCGCCCCTTGAAGCATCCCTCCCCTCCGACCCATCCCTCTATAACCCACACACCCCTAAACACTTCGGCAATTTTAGCACGGCCAATCCACCTAACCTGCACATCTTTTGGACTGTGGGAGGGAACTGGAGCACCCAGAGGAAACCCACGCAGACACGGGGAGAATGTGCAAACGCCACACAGACAGTTGCCCGAGGTGGGAATCGAAACCGGGTCCCTGGCGCTGTGAGGCTGCAGTGCTAACCACTGAGCCACCATGCCGCCTAAATAAAAAATTGGAATTTAAAAGCTGGACTAATGGTGATTTATAAGCACTATCAATTGTTGTAAAAACCAATCAGGTTCACTAATCTCCTTTAGGGAAGGAAATCAGACATCCTTAATTGCCCTGACCTACATTAGACCACAGCCCCACGGCAATATGATTGACAAAAATATTGGCCTTCCCAGCAATGCCTACATTCCATGAACAAATTATTTAAAAAAAGGCAAAGAATTCTTTGCACAGAAATGAAAGTTACAAGTTTCCTTCGCGGAGTCTGAAGCTCTCATACTTTCAAGGAATATTGGTCATGCAAGTAAGTCTGAAACCCACTTAAATTTGTGAAAATCCTTTTTAGTGATGTTGTTCATCTTTGAAACAGTGCTTACTTGATATACATGTGCAGTTTAGTTTTACCCAGTGTGGTAGATATTCCTTGGGTTGTTTGGAAGCCTTAGTTTCTGCAGGACAAATTCTTTTCCTTATATTACGTGACATGACATTTGTAGGGATGTCTTTGGTACAGGAGACATAAAGGTCTCGAAAGCAGACTGTTTAGTATTGAGTAGAGTGACTGTAATATTTCAGATTATTGCATTTGAAATTCCCCACCATTTGTTAGTAGCATGTTCTGACACTCCACCCCTCCCATGCCCCGAAACAAATTCCTTTGTATTTTTCATTTCAAAAATACACTTTTATTCATAAGAAGTCTTCATATACAATAATAGTCACTGGAGCAGTTCAACTCTGTACAGTCTTTACATATGGAGAACAAACAAATGCAAGGCATTTCTTACTCATACAAGACGATATTTACATATATGTGAGGCACCAGGAGGGCCCAATCAGACCTGACAGTAATCAAGACTCATAAAACAAGTATTGGCATGGCGAGAAGACAAAAATGGAATGTCAAGCCCGTGGAAGAAACTAATGCCTGGGTGTAATGATGCAAATGACACAAAACAACCCAAAAGGAAAATATCAATGAAAAGACTAACTTCTCCCTTTTATAGTTTTGAGAATACAACGAAAAATGAAGGACTCAAGCCAGAACTCCTTTCTATGTGTTAAAATGAGAGCAGTGAACCAATCCTCAAACACTGTGTAGATTGCTACTCTGGTTAGTAGTCCCTTGCCCATTCCAGCCCAACTTAGTGATCTAGTCCAGGGGGTTTTAATTGGATTTACGTGGAAATCATTTGAAAATAAATCCTACAAATTGCTACTATTCTTTGATACTACTGGTGCTGCTACTGGTGACAGCATAGGCACTGTGAATGCATGGGGCAGTGGGTGTGCCCCCTGCAATTGCAGTGGCACCAAATGCAGCCCTTTTTAAATACTGTCTTTCGTTTCATTCCTGTCAATTTTAAATAGTTCTTGAATTCAATTTTCAAGCAGCAATCAGTCAGCTGAACATAGCTGGAGGAATGGTTGTAGGGTTGTAGGGGGTTCTGAAAAAGGGTCTAGGCCCGAAACGTCAGCTTTCTGCTCCTCTGATGCTGCTTGGCCTGCTGTGTTCATCCAGCTCTACACCTTGTTATCTCTTGAATGGTTGTAGGTTCTGGTATCCTTGGTCCACAGTTCTTGCTCATGACAACTTCCAGCACAGGCTGAAGGTTAATCTGTACGTCAAGGAAGGACAAGGTCACTGTCTACAAAACAGGGCCCAGTAGTAGTCAGTGCTCTCAAGAGAGGATGAAATAAACGATCATCATTTATTTCCTAATAAAATAATGACAAACAGTTCAACTAGGTTTAGCAGTTAAATGTAAAACAATACACTTGGCCAGTAGAGATAATAAGGTGTAGAGCTGGATGAACACAGCAGGCCAAGCAGCACCTTAGGAGCAGGAAGGCTGACATTTCGGGCCTAGACCCTTCTTCAGAAAAATCGGCCAGCATATGGTTTAGAAATGCAACAAGCTGTTGGCATTGAGTGGTGTAAAGTAGTGATGAATTTAAAGTTTTAACTAAGTACATAGCTAAAGGTGAAAGTGATGAATAAATGGCATTTGTTTCATCCTCTCAGCTTTTTGATGGCCATTTTGACACAAAGATTGGTTCCAAAGTAAAAGCTGAAAGCTACAGAGAAATTGCCAGAAATATTGGTTGTTCCACGGACAACATACTTTTCCTAACAGATGTGACAAAAGGTACATATCTATTCAAATATTTATTGCTTGTTTTTGCAACTTATTTGACTGTTCAGTGACATTTCTGTGGGGAACGAAAGAAGAACAAATAAGAACTGCTAAGATGAGAGATAGAAGTGTATTGGTAATGTCCTGGACATCAAAGACCCCAGCTAATGCCCACAGGACAAGTTCAATGGCCAATGTGATGGCTGGTGGAATGTGAGTTCAAAAAACAAATCTTGAATACAAAGCAAGTCTCAATATTTTTGCTGCAACAATTCTGTTGGAAGAAGAAAATGTGCAGGTTGTGGGGAGAACGTTGGCAAGTGGGATTGAGTGAAATGCTCACTCAGATACTAATCAGACGCAGTGGGTCCACCTTTTTGATAAGTGGTAATCTCATGCAGATTGCAATTCTGCTTTTGTTTGTATATAATGGAAGACTTCTACAGGACAGGAGATTCCAATCAGGACTCCTCCAGGACTCCTCCTCCCATCTGACAATTCTCCTGTAGCGCAGTGCAATCAGCAGAAGGCAAACCATGCCCTCTTTCAAGGAAGTCAGCTACCGTCTGCTAAAGTTGAAAAGACTAGAATGATACAGTAACACTTGAACAGACTGTACATGTTAAAAGTTTGAGGTTGGCATCAAAAGGAGCTGGTGCCAGATAGGTAGGACCCTCTGTAAGTAGGGTGTCATTTGGTATGGTGTAGTGTAACAGGAGGTCAGGTGCCACATGTGATCGTGTGCCAAGAGGGTAGGTAGTGTGCCAGTTTAGTAGTATAGGATGCCAAATAGGTAAGGTACCAGTCTAGTCAGGTGCAAGGAGGGGGCAGGTCTGTGATTCTGTCTTAAAGGTAGGTTGGTTTTGGTGAGACACTCTGAGTGTGGGGGACCAGGAGCGTGGTGTGGTGGCAGGGTTGGACACTCAATGTTTTGAGCAGAATTTCAAGGGAAGTTGGGGGAGAGTTGGATTGGATCCAGAGCTGAGAACCAATTGGAGTGGAGGGTGATAATGGAGTAGATTATGGCTGTGGGTCAAGAGGATGGGAAGGGTGATGCAGGGTACATGAAGGGGGTGGGAAAGAGCGATTGAGTTTGGAGTGGGGTGGGTATAGGTGGACATGTCGGATGCTGAGCTGGGTCGGGATGTTGAGTCTGGTGAGGGTTCCGAATCTCATGCTGTAAGGGTTCCAGGGGAGTTGTTGTTGGGAATGTGAGATTAGTAATGGGATCTCCTTAATGATTAATTGGAAGTTAGACTATGCATTTAATAGTCTATCTTTTCCTGAATAACTTGTGTTTTAAATTATTTGGAACCCTTTGAATGCTCCAGTTTAGATGGACATTCACGTTAGATTCCAAGGGTAGATGAATTGGCCAACAGAAACTTCAATTTCTTGGGCAATCCCTTCAGAGCCTGCAATGATGGGGATTTTTCAGGGTCTTCGTACACAACTCCATTCTACACTGGAGTAATGACTGGCCATCAGAACTTCCAGGCCATTGGCCTGAATGGCCTCCTTGAGCACTGTCATAATTTTTTTTTGGAAAGGATGCGTTCGAGTGAGTAGAGTACAGTGATCTTGCCCGTATTGGCAAATCTTGAATAGTAACAGTGCTTAAAGTAGCAGGTTTGAAATAAATCAAAATAATATGTATTATTTTGTACGGATAGATTGTGGTACTGTCTTTAAAGAGCTGGCATTTTTTTGGAGTACGGGGAATTCTGTCAGTGTTTCGATCAGCATTTCTCCCTCAACTATTCCCACCAGAATACAGATTAACCATTTATTCATTCCGTTTATACAATTTTTGTTTGCAAATTGGCTGCCACATTTGCCTCCTGAACAGGAACCTGAATCATCTTCTGAATCGTCATTCATTGCACACCATGTGTCTACGGTGTTTTGGTATGTTATGTAAATGCAAACATTTCTTCTACCTTCCAACAACAGATCACACCCCAAGTATTAACCAACCACTGGCAAGGTTTAAATACAATACTATTTAGATAACAGCAGTGAGGCTTGTGATTTATGTTCACAGTTGTAACATTCGACTTGTCATAGTTTCAAGTCAAAAAGGGGTCAATAAGAATTTATTGGACTATCATTGATTTAATGTGCTAAAGATTAAAGGATATTTATTTTATCAAGTGTTTGCTTTTTTTCATATTTGCAAACAAATAGTTGATGACCTAATGTGTATAACTTTAAGATTATTCTTATGTCATTACTTATGGAATTTAAAATAAAACACTTGTGAAAAAGTCATACCAGACTTGAAATGTTAACTGTTTCTTTCTGCTCAGATGCTGCCAGACCTGCTGAGTTTCTCCAGCATTTTGTGTTTGTTTCATTACTTCATCTTGAATCTTGTTTCCTGTGGCTCTTTGCAGTTGTGTGCATTTATTCACAAGCACTGAGAGATTTGTTATCATTCTTCCATATGTTTATTGTTTTAGTTTATTATTTTGTTGGCCCTGTAAATTTTGCTTTTTTTTAAACATTCTATCAGAGGCAAGGGCTGCGGAAGAAGCAGGAGTTCAAGTGATTCTTGTGGTGAGGCCTGGAAATGCAGAGTTGACAGAAGAAGAAATGTCTTGTTCTATTATCACCTCTTTTGGTGAACTCTTATTCTCCGATCCCAAAGCAAACTGAGCAGCTTCAAAGTACAATCAAAGGACTTACTAAAACCTTTTCTCAGCAAGGATTTTCATAAATTTGTTCTAATCACAAGAAAAGCATTTACGATAATCTTTTTGGAGAAAACAAACTTACAAGAAAGATTGGGACAGTGGCTTGTGGTTACTTTCCCTTGTATGTTAAGCTTATGATTTCGGTCTTGCTGCTATGGAAAGGTATTGATCTCGCAAGATGAACAGGAAAATTCAGATGAGAAGTTGGTCCAGGCTACTATCCACATGAGGAGGAACTAGATAATCTACCTTTTCATCAAACGTGCAATTATGGGGATATGCTCTTTTATGGAAACGTGAAATTTGTGTATCTACTTGAAATGTGAAAAATCCCTAATTGTACAGCTTGATTTTGTACTTTTACACATTGCTCTGACTGGAAAAACCGTTTAGGACTGTAAAGAGGTGAAGCTGAAATATGTGATTTTAATGGGATCAATTTAAGATATTTAACTGAGGATATAACACATCTGGTAAAAATACATTAAGCAATGCAAACAATATCAGAAAGAGAAATAAAGACATTTGTTTAAACTATTTTTAACAAAGTATATTTAAATAATTTTAATAAATCTTTAATGCTTAGTTAAGTTTTTCATTTTAAACAATCCTTTTTTACTACTTTCTCTGCTTTGGGAAACTCATGTTATGAACCTCCTGTTCTGAATTATAGAAGACTTGTGCAGTACAAGCCAGGACAAATTGTACTTTGTATATTAATTTCAGTCTGTTTCAGTGCTCTTATTTCAGAATCTGGAGGTCACGGGTTCAGGCATCTCTTCCAAGACTGTACATTGAATCTAACTTTAGCACTGGAATTTGAGAGTGACTCAGTGTTCACAGTGCTAATTTCTGACGTAAAAACACTAAATCTGCCTTCTCCTGGGAAGATCCTATGTCACTATATCCGAGGAGCAAATGTTTTGCCCATTTCTAAGGGAATGGTCATCCATCAACCATTGTCAATCACTAAAGCAAATCATATTTTTTTTGGTATTACTGTCTGTAGTGCCTTGTGTGAAAACTAGCTGCTGTGTGCCTTCAACTAGAACAGTGATTACATTTCAAAAGTATGTCATTGGCAGTGATGTGCTTTGGGAGAGCATGAGGATGTGAAAGCTGCCATCGAAGTGCAAGTTCTTTCCTGCCATAACAAACTCCTTTAAGGAGCTCCACCTTGTGGTTTCACAAAAGCAAGTTACAACAGAATTCCGCAAGAGTGTGTTGTCAACCAGAAAAGCATATTGTGAGGAGTATTTTGTACAATTTGAGCTTTGAACACACTTCCCGGTTAAATAAATTTAAGTAACGAAATATATACATAATGTGTGAACTATTAGATTTTGCATGCTGTAAGACATTTGATACACATTTTCTTGTGATTTAAGAGTAGAATTTTCCTCATAATTTGTTGAGTCGTAGTAGAATTGGTCTTGTGCCTGAATCCAGGACATGAACCTGTGCTGTGCACGTGGCATGTACCTATAAAGACCAATGGTGACAACATAGGGGACTGCTGCATTCTTCTCATTGCCAATTTGCTGTGGGCCCCAGTTACTGTCCCAGAGGTTTCAAAGAGGGTTGGTGTAATGGAGACCAGTGGATAATTGAATGTCGAGCTATGTGGAGCACTTTTATTCCTTCCAGCAATATAATAGTTAGGATAAAAATTAAAATATTAGTGACAGCATCGTTGGCAGATTTCAAATTTGCAGTATGCTGAGTGCATTCAGTTCAAAATCTCATGGATAAGTTTATAACCTCATGTATGACTGACACATTGTTCTTCTGTGCTGCTAATGCAAATAGGTATAGGAATAGACCATTCTTCTTCTCAAACCTGTTCCACCATTCATTATGTAATGGTTGATGGCTCACATTTGGCTATGTTTTTGAGGAAGATTTCATCTTTTTGAGTGCTGGGACGACAAAGAATAGACACAAATTGGTAGCCTTGTAAGTTTAAATCAAAAGATTGATGTTTATTTTCACAACACCTAGAATATAGCTACAAGCAGCCACTTTGCAAACACAGACTGACACAAGAAAGGATGATTTATAAAGATGTAACATGCATGTAGATTACTAAAAGGCTGACGAGAAAGAGGTCATGTGGTTACTTTCTGTCAGCTGAAAATGTTGCAATTCTGAAGGATTCTGTGTTGGGATGAATGGAAGGTGAAAAATTTCTGGATGTTCAAAACAAAACTGTGGCTGAGTTCCTGTGGTGAAGAGAATCTTGCAGGTGACCAATTAGCTCCTTCTCATCATCCAAGCTGACTGACTGTCTTTCTTATTAGTGGGCAACCTTTCCTGCTGAGGTACTGGTCCCACTCTGCCTTACTGTGTTCCTACTATCCCTCAGTTTTACCAGTCATGTGGTAGCAGTATCAGTGCGTTCCATTCTCCATATCATGGATTGGAGTCGATATATTTGACACATAAGGGGGAATTGTTTGAATCCCATCAAACATCCCAGTTATAAACATCTTGCTGGCTTTATTTGAAGTTCCATCTTCATGGGCTGTCGGGTCTACCAGCCAGTGACATTAAAACCCATTCATTGAAAAGGTGAGGGATAGTCAGCTAGCAACTGGGAAATCCATTGTATCTTTGCAGACTCTGTCAGTCCGCCCAGAAATTACCAAAGAAGTTATCTGATTTTCCCAGGCCCATTTTGTAAAGATATATTTTATACATGTCACTGTCTTTTTTTAAAACAGAAGTAGTGGCCATTTTCCAATCAGCATAGCCCCATACCCCCTGATATTTCTACAAAACATATTTATCAAATTCGTGAATTTAGCCCAAGATATATACCTGAGTTCATCCATTAATAGCCTGCAACAGTTGGCTTACTGTTTCAATGCTTATTTTTGCCCAGAACTACATGTCCATCCATCTAACTGGCTGGAAGAGGTCGCAGGCAAAAGACAATTGAAGCAATGTGGAAGTTAGAAAAAACATTTTTAAACAAAAATCAAATACTTTGCACAAACAGATAATCAATTGGAATTTGGGTTCAATATAATTGCAATTCTGCATGCTGAAGATCAAGAAGTAGATGTCTCCTTTTGAGTTTTTGACCAAACATCTCTCTGGCTGAAAATGGTAAGCTATAAAATGCAAGTCTCTTCAGTCAAGCTTGGCCTTGCTCCAACAGCAAGTAAGTTCTAAGATCTATAGAGACCAGGAACAGTAGCACATTCATCTTACAAAGTTGCATATTTGTCTAGTACAGTGATAGTACACCACAGACCCATTCTCCACGTATCTCACATAACTACCACATAATATCTTGTGATATTAACCCCCCGTCCCCCCAAATACCAACCCTTCTCCATGTCTCTAAACTCCAGGTTCCCCATCCTCACATTTTCCCGAAGCATATGCTACCTTTTTTGTTAGAAAATATTTTCACAGGACATGAGCATCTGCTGACTTGGTGAGCTTTTACTTCCTATCTCAAATTGTCTTTGAGAGATTGGTGGTGAGTTGAAAAAAAGATTATCTGTCATAAGGTTGCAAAGGATAATCTCAATGAGGGAAGATTTTAGATGTTAAAAGAAATAATACCAAATATAATCCACAATCTGAAGTTTTAAAACATTAAATTTAATGTCAATTTAAAAGTTAGGGACTGTATCCATTAATATTCTGGACTACTGGACCGACAGTCTCTTTACTAATTTTCTGTAAAATCATCTGAATGGAACTCAGCAATGATGGTGGAGACTTTTGATAAACTTTCTTCATCAATACATTGAATGTTAAATTCAGAATATCGAAATTCAATTGCAAATGTCCCAATAAAGAGGAGGAAAAGCATTGTCCATAACCACTGGGTTCTCGCTCCATGGAAATATTTATGTTGTGCGACCAGAAAAAGATCTATGTATAATTTAGTTAAGGAATTCAGCAAATAATTCTGAAGCAGTACTCCTGGTTTAAATAATTTTAAAATGTTAAGCAGTGACCAAATGATAGTGTTAATCATTTATAAAGCTGGAATATCACAAAGTGATGACCTGTCATGTGTGATAAATCAGATTTAACTTAAACATTATATTAAGTGTATGCAAATCTATGTTAATGATATGTAAAGTGAAAATGTCCTGTATGCATGGAACCTCAAAGGACATCTGATTGAGAAGAGAGTGCAAGAAAAATTCAAAGATATTTAGATTTTAAAGACATGCTGGAAATGATTGGCTGATTGGGGAACATGTGGGAAAAAAGGCCATAAACCATCTGTAGTGCTCATACTCCTTGCTTAGGTCTTGTTAACTAACTTTTCTGGTTCTTGTAGTTTAATACTTGGATTGCCCAACTGTGTACGGTTCTAGATGGGCTGCACAAGCAGAGGATTTTCCTTCTTTCTCTTGCATGTAATCAGACTCACCCACAGAGATCTCCATGAGTCACAGTGACAGACAATCAGTAATTTGATTGTTCTGATTCAATTTTCCAATTCTGCCCACATACACATAAATGGAGCTTTCCCGTTTTCAGTTAAAGTGATTTTGTGGAGTGAGATTCATGGTCTCCAGTTTGCAATGGTTTGGAACAATTTTTGTCACACAGTCCTCCACTCGTTGCATCATTAATTGTACAACTTGATTCCCTCCTCATGGTATTGTGAGATGGAAATGCCTTCCACTGCCAGGAACTTCTGGCAATTGTGCATCTGGATTTCAAGAAAGAGATGGATAGAGCTCTTAAAGATAGTGGAATCAAGGGTTATGGGGATAAGGCAGGAACAGGATACTGATTGTGCATGATCAGCCATGATCATAATGAATGGTGGTGCTGGCTCGAAGGGCCAAATGGCCTACTTCAGCACCTATTGTCTATTGGATCGCCCAGCTGCACACCACTTCAGATGCTGCAAGACAAGAATGACTCTCATATAGTGATGCTCAAGCTCTATATTCAGGACATGGCACAGAAAAAAGGGAAGTTCACTCCTCACTGTGCAGACAGAAACCTAATGGTGTTAACAAATGGAGTGACGGAGAGGAGCATAGTCCTTTTTCTGGCAGACTATGGAGAGAAGCGCAGTCATTTTTCCTACAGACCCAGTAGAGACCATACCACCAGACTGAGACAGCCTGAATCCAAAATACAGCTGAAGTCAGTGCTGAGTTGTGGATGACTCAACTCTTCCTCCCAAACTACTATCTCTCCGTGCCATCACTGCATCCTACTCACTCAATGAGGACCACTCACCACCTGTCCTGCTCATGCATCACCACTAACTACTCTTCCATTCCCTTTGATCACACTCAGTCCTTCCCTCTGACTCATTGCAGGAATAATTGGCCTACCATCTCAACTGATATCACCACAACAGCTTGACTGAGCAGGACCAAGTGCCTGACCGACATGACCAATGCACTGGAGTAAGATTGCACCAGCCCCTTGACTAACTATGGCAGTGCTCCTTCACCCCACTAAAGACTGCTTCCTCTTGACTTTCCCAGATGGTCTTTTGTTTGAAGCATGTGTAGTATGGTTTTTTTGCATACAGTCCTGGCACATGCTGCAGGTGTGACATTGACGTAGCCCAGTGTCACACAGAGACATGTTCACTCCCTCTAGTGCTCCCCATGGTCACAGCTGTCTATATCTCCCTCTGTGGTAAACAGCAGTGTAAGCCATAGAGGCTGGTAGCTTGTAACTAAACACTAAAGGCCTGGATGTTAGGAGCTCATGTGACCCACACAGAAGCTACAAAACTGTAAGTCAGCACTGAAATTAGTGAATGTGTGCTTGGAAAGCAATGCTGAGTAGCAAAAGGCTACTAAGCACAAAGCAAGTGAGCAGTAAGAAATTCAGCTAAGAGCTGGATGATGTACCCTGTGCAACTTGGCCGGTGTGCAAGCCATACATGTTCCTGAGCTCCAAAGTAAAGGCTTGAAGTGGTGTTTGAGTTTGTGTGAGAGCAAGCATAATGATGTGGTAAGGCTGGATGTTTGTTGATGCCAACTTGCACGGATGAAGGGTCAAGAAGAATGGTGGCCATGGAACATACAGGGACATGGTTGTGAAGAAGCATTTACATAATGGCTGACCCAAACAATGGGTGGGCTACAACCACCAGATATCCACTCTGACTAGTGGGACTTGATACCATCTAGTTTCTCAGCGGATGGGAGGAGCATTGGAAGTGGCTGTAAATGAGCTGAGTTTGGGCTTTCATGTGATACAGGTACAAGAAAATAAAATGGTCACTATTCAATTCCAAGATTCTGAAGTCGCTATATAAGTCTTGAGGGGAAAAATTTACAAGAGCCTGAGTTTTTTTTTCCATTCTCCCCACACTTTCCTACCTTTCATGTGATTGATTATGCTGCATCAGGGAGGAGAAAATTCTGCTCATAGATCAAAAGATACACACGATGACGGTTATGGAGATAGCCGTTGCGATCATAGCACGCAATATTCCAACTTTAACTCCTTCATGCTTTAGATTTGCCTGAAAAGTTAAAACAACCTGGATCCAGCAGACTACAAGCCCAAAAGTGAAGACCAAAACTGTGCCTGTGTTGTGTACCCATTCATTTTGAGAAATCTGGGAACATTAAAAATCAATTACTAATTGAGCACAAAATACATTCAATTGCTCTAAGTGTAATGTCATCATCAGTACAGAGTCTACTAACAAAGACGACATTAAGGTTAAAGATCTTGTTGAATGAAAACTATCATAAACTTAACAACTTCAAAATGAGATATTCCAGCAAACAGCTGAGACTAATCTTGAAAGTACAGCAGCTTGGGGAAGGTAGGTGGGATGGTGATAGGTGAGTGTACAGGTAGGCAGTGGTGAGGATTGATCAGTGAGGTGGGAGGGACAGATAGGTAGGAGAGAAGATGGGCAGGTTGTGTCAGGTCAAGGAGGCGGGGATGAGAGGGAGGGTTGGTCATAGGTGAGACTGGGAGCAGGGAAATTTTGAAACTGGCAAAATCCACATTTAGGCCATCGGGCTGTAGGGTCCTGAGGTAGAATATGGGGTGCTGCTCCACCAGTTTGCAGGTGGCATTGCTGAGACACTGGAGGAGGCCCAGGATGGACATGTCACCCAGGGAGTGGGAGGGGGAGTTAGAATGGTTCACAACTGGAAGGTATTGTCGTTTGTCATGAATAGAGCACAGGTGCACTACAAAATGATCTCCGAGCAACCGCTTGGTCTCATCACTGTAGAGGAGGCCACATTGGGAGCAGCGGATACTATAAGCCACGTTGATGGATGTGCAGGTGAACCCTGATTAATACAAAAGGTTTTTTTTTGCCTTGAATGGAGGTAAGGCGGGGGGGAGGTGTGGGGGCAGGTGTAGCACTTCCTGCAGTTGCAGGGAAAGGTGCTGTGGGTCGTGGGGTTAGTGGGGAGTGTGGAGTGAGTGAGGGAGCCAAAGAGGGAGTGATCCCTACAGAAGGCAGATAGGGGTGGGGAGGGAAATGTCTCTTTGGTTGTGGGGTCAGATTGTAGGTGGCGGAAGTGGCGGAGAATGATACATTGGATACAGAGGTTGGTGAGATCATATGTGAGGCCAAGAGGGATTCTGTCTTTATTTTTGATGGGGGGAGGGGATGTGAGGGCAGGGGTGCAGGAAATGCAAGAGATGCGGTTGAGGGCATTTCAGCCACTGAAAGAGAGTTGGTGCGGTCCTTGAAATAAGTAGACATCTGGGATGTATGGGAGTGGTGTCAGTTTCAAGGCAGTCACTAGAGATGGAGACTGAGAGATCCAGGAAGGAGAGAAAGTTTTGGACATGGTCCAGGTAAATTTGAGGTGGGGGTGAAAAGTGTTAATAAAGTTGATGAACTGTTAAAACTTGTCATGGGAGCATGAGGCAGCACCGATACAGTCATCAATGTAGCGGAGTAAGAGGTGGGGGATAGCGACAGTGTAACAGCGGAAGAGGGACAGTTCCACCCATCCTAAAAAAAGGCCCATGTGGGTGCCCACTGGACGCTTTAGTCTGTAGGAAGTGGGAGGAGTGAAAGGAGAAGTTCTTAAGGGTAAGGATGAGTTATGTTAAATGGATGAGGGTGTAGGTGGATGGGGACTGGTTGGGCCTGTACACTTACATCCCCCATGCAGATGGCATATAACCCCTCCACTTCTTTCTCTCTTGCAGGCCCAACCATCTCTGATACCTCTGTCTCCTTCCTGAACCTTTCTGTCTCCATTTCTGGTGACTGCCTCAAAACCGACATCTATTTCAAGCCAATCGACTCCCACAGCTACCTGGACTACACCTCCTCTCACCCACCTTCCTGCAAGAATGCCATCCCCTACTCCCAATTCCTCCAACTACACTGCATCTGTTCCCAAAATGGGGAGTTCCACTCCCGCAGGTCCCAGATACCCTTACATTTCAAGGACCACAACTTCCCTCTCCAGTGATTGAAAATGCCCTCAACCGCATTTCTTGCACCTCTGCCCTCATATCTCTCCCACCAACAAAAACAGAGACAGAATCCCTCTTGTCCTCACGTATCACCTCACCAACTGCCATATCCAATGCATCATACTCCACCACTTCCGCCACCTACAATCCGACCCCACAACCAAAGAGATATTTCCCTCCCACCCCTATCTGACTTTCACAGGGATTGCTCACTCTGTGGCTCCCTCATTCACTCCACACTCCCCACTAACCCCACCAGCCCCAGCACCTTTCCCTGCAACTGCAGGAAGTGCTACACCTGCTTCTACACCTCCCCCCTTCACCTCCTTCAAGGCACAAAACAAACCTTTCATATTAGATAGGGGTTCACCTACACATCTGTCAACATGGTCTACTGTATCCGCTGCTCCAGATGTGGCTTCTTTACATCAGTGAGACCAAGTGGAGGCTCAGAGACCATTTTGTAGAGCACCCGTACTCTGTTCGTGACAAATGACAATGTCTTCCAGTCACGAACTATTTTAACTCTCCCTCCCACTCCCTGGGTGGCATGTCCATCCTGGGCTGCCTCCAGTGTCTCGGAGGAAGGCTGAAAAGCAGGACGTCCAGGGTGGTAATCTCCAGTTTGCTTCCAGTTCCTCGAGCTGGAGAGGGTGGGAACAGGGAGATAATGGACTTGAATGTGTGGCTGAGGAACTGGTGCAGAAAACAAGGATTCAAATTCTTGGATCATTGGGGTATGTTTTGCGGTAAGGATAAATTATACAAGAGGGATGGGTTGCACCTTAATAGGTGGGGGACCAGCATTCTGGCAGGCAGGTTTGCCACTGCAACACAGGTGTGTTTAAACTAAGTAGTTGGGGGGGGGGGGGGGGGTAGGGACATACTAGAAATGTAAGAAGGAAGTTAAAGGGAAAGTTAAAATAGAAGCTAGGAAAGACAACACAATCAACAGAGCAGAAAACTCAAGAAGGGTTCATACAGAATGGCCAGGTGAAATAGGGATTGATAAGAAGGGTGAGGGAGTAACACATTAAAAATATTATATATGAATGCACAAAGCATAAGAAATAAGGTGGATGAGCTTGAGGCTCGGTTGGAAATTGGCAAGTATGATGTTGTAGGGATAACTGAGACGTGGCTTCAAGTGGACAGGGCCTGGGAAATGAGTATTCGAGGCTATATGTGCTACCGAAAGGACAGACTGGTAGGCAAAGGGGGTGGGGTGACCCTGTTGGTGAAGAATGATATTCAGTCCCTTGCGAGGGAGGGACATACAATCAGGAGATGTAGAGTCAGTATGGATAGAGCTGAGGAATTCTAAGGGTAGAAAGACCCTAATGGGAATTATCTACAGGCCCCCAAACAGTAGTCAGGATGTAGGGTGTAAGTTGAATCAGGAGTTGAAAATCGGCCTGTCACAAAGGTATCACTACAGTTGTTATGGGAGATTTCAACATGCGGGTAGACTGGGAAAATCAGGATGGTACTGGACCCCAAAAAAGGGAGTTTGTGGAGTGCCTCTGAGATGGATTCTTGGAACAGCTGGTACTGGAGCCTACCAGGGAGAAGGCAATTCTGGATCTGGTGTTGTGCAATGAACCGGATTTGATCAGGGACCTCAAAGTAAAGGAGCCATTAGGAGGTAGTGACCATAATATGATAAGTTTTAATCTGCAGTTTGAGAGGGAGAAGGGAGAATCGGAAGTGTCAGTATTGCAGTTGAGTAAAGGGAACTATGGGGCTATGAGGGAGGAGCTGGCCAAAGTTCAGTGGTACAATACCCTAGCAGGGATGGCAGTGGAACAACAATGGCAGGTATTTCTGGATATAATGCAGAAGGTGCAGGATCAGTTCATTCCAAAGAGGAAGAAAGATCCTAAGAGGAGGCAGGGGCGGCCGTGGCTGACGAGGGAAGTTAAGGACTGTATAAAGATAAAAAAAGAAGTATAACATAGCAAAAATGAGCAGGAAGCTGGAGGACTGGGAAAGTTTTAAAGAGCAACAGCGGATAACTAAAAAGGCAATACGTGGAGAAAAAATGAGCCATGAAGGAAAACTGGCCAAAAATATAAAGGAGGATAGTAAAAGCTTTTTTAGGTATGTGAAAAGAAAAAAAAGGTTAAGGCTAAAATTGGGCCCTTGAAGTCAGGAACGGGTGAATTTATTATGGGGAGCAAGGAAATGGCAGAAGAGTTGAATAGGTACTTTGGATCTGTCTTCACTAGGGAAGACACAAGCAGTCTCCCAGATGTTATAGTGGCTGAAGGACCTATGGTAATGGACGAACTGAAGGGAATTTATATTAGGCAGGAAATGGTGTTGGATAGATTGTTATGTCTAAAGGCTGATAGGTCCCCGGGACCTGATGGTCTGCATCCCAGGGTACCTAAGGAGGTGGCTCTACAAATCGTGGACGCATTGGTAATTATTTTCCAATGTTCTATAGATTCAGGATCAGTTCCTGCGAATTGGAGGGTGGCTAATGTTGTCCCACTTTTCAAGAAAGGAGGGAGAGAGAAAGCAGGGAATTATAGACCGGTTAGCCTGACATCTGTGGTGGGAAAGATGCTGGAGTCAATTATAAAAGATGAAATTACGAATCATTTGGATAGCAGTAACAGGATAGGTCAGAGTCAGCATGGATTTACGAAGGGGAAATCGTGCTTGACTAATCTTCTGGAATTTTTTGAGGATGTATCTATGAAGATGGACAAGGGAGAGCCAGTGGATGTAGTATACCTGGACTTTCAGAAAGCCTTTGATAAAGTCCCACATAGGAGATTAGTGAACAAAATTAGGGCACATGGTATTGGGGGAAAAATACTGGCTTGGATTGAAAATTAGCTGGCTGACAGGAAGCAAAGAGTAGTGATAAACGGGTCCCTTTCGGAATGGCAGGCAGTGACCAGTGGCATTCCACAAGGTTTGGCGCTGGGACCACAGCTATTTACAATATATATTAATGATATAGATGAAGGCATTAAAAGTAATATTAGCAAATTTGCTGATGACACAAAGCTGGATGGCAGGGTGAACTGTGAGGAAGACGTTATGAGAATATAGGGTGACTTGGACAGGCTAGGTGAGTGGATGGATGCATGGCAGATGCAGTTTAATGTGGATAAATGTGTGGTTATCCACTTTGGTGGCAAGAACAGGAAGGCAGATTACTATCTAAATGGAGTCAAGTTAGGTAAAGGGGAAGTTCAACGAGATCTGGGTGTTCTTGTACATCAGTCAATGAAAGCAAGCATGCAGGTACAGCAGGCAGTGAAGAAAGCTATGGCATGCTGGTCTTCATAACAAGAGGAATTGAGTATAGGAGCAAAGAGATCCTTCTGCAGCTGTACAGGGCCCTGGTGAGACCACACCTGGAGTATTGTGTGCAGTTTTGGTCTCCAAATTTGAGGAAGGACATTCTGGCTATTGAGGGAGTGCAGCATAGGTTCACAAGGTCAATTCCCAGAATGGCGGGACTATCATATGTTGAAAGATTGGAGCGACTGGGCTTGTATACACTTGAGTTTAGGAGGATGAGAGGGGATCTGATTGAGACATATAAGATTATTAAGGGATTGGACAATCAGGAGGCAGGAAGTATGTTTCTGTTGATGGAGGAGTCCAGAACCAGAGGACACAGTTTAAAAGTAAGAGGTAGGCCATTTAGAACAGAGTTGAGGAGAAACTTCTTCACCCAGAGAGTGGTGGATATATGGTATGCACTGCCTCAGAAGGCAGTGGAGGCCAAGTATCTGGATAGTTTCAAGAAAGAGATTCATAGAGCTCTTAAAGATAGTGGAATCAAGGGTTATGGGGATAAGGCAGGAACAGGATATTGATTGTGGATGATCAGCCATGGTCATAATGAATGGTGGTGCTGGCTCGAAGAGCCAAAAGGCCTACTCCTGCACCTATTGTTGATTGTCTATTGACAGCACCCACAGACTGGAGGAGCAGCACCTCATATTCCATCTCAGGAGCCTATAGCGCAAAGGTCTAAACATGGATCTTACCAGTTTCAAAATCTCCCCACTCCTGGTCTCATCCCATGACATACCCTCCCTCTCATCCCCACCTCCTTGACCTGACACAACCTGTCCATCTTCGCTCTCACCTATCCGCTCCTCTCACCTCACTGACCAATTCCCACTACCCCCTACCTGCACTCACCTATCACCGTTGAACCTGCTTTCCCCAGCCCTACCCCTCCTCCCTCTATTTATTTCTGAACTCCCTTCCCCTCCCCAATTCTGAAGAAGGGTACCAACCTGGAACGTCAACTTTCCTGCTCCTCTGATGCTGTCTGGCCTACTGTGTTCCTCCAGATTTTTTAAAGCCTTCACTTTAGATGCCCAGTTGCAGATGTTTTAATTTAAAAGCTATGACAAAGCCAAAGGTGCTCAGTTCACAAATAATCTGACTGTTCTCTTCGTTCAGTCTCATCCAAATAAATATTAAACAATTCCTTTGTTTTGTCTCTTGCTGCACGGCTAAAAGTCCTTACTCTGCAGAACAGTGCCTGAAAACACTGCCTCCTGTTTGACTGCCATCAGAGTTTGCTCACATTGTTCTGACCACTTGCGCATAATCTTACTCACGGCCATCATAACATTTTTCTGGAGGGTGTCAGAAAAATGTTACCAGGCTGTGGCTGGGAATGGAGGGTTTGAGAAATAAAAAATATTGGAAAGGCTGGGTCCTTTTTCAGTCAAGTGTAGGAGGTAGCAGGTTGACCTTATTGAGGTTTATAAAATCATGAGGGACGTAGATAAGGTGAATGGCAACGGTCTTTTCCCCAGGCTGGGGAAGTTTCAAACCAGGAGGCATTTTTAAGCTGACAGGAGAATGATTTAAAAAGGGCATGCGGGGCAACTTATTTGCACAGAAAGTGGCTCTTGTGTGGAATGAACTGCTGGAGAAAGTGCTGGATGCAGATACTGTTACAATGTTTAAAGGACATTCATGAATAGGATAATAGAATAAGATCTGGGAGGATATGGGCCAAACATAGGCAGGAGGTAGTAGTTTAGTTTGGGTACAAGGTTGGACTGAAGGGTCTGCTTCCACGTTGTATGACTCTATGATTCTAAGTAACGAATAAGGTAGCATAAGGAAAAAGCAACGAGTCATATAAAACTCATTCAGATAAGACTCATTTGGGTGAGCTGTCAGATTATTTTTAGTTGTAGTAGCTTAAATGAGAAAAATGGCCTACTGCATCTAAACTGATTATGTGATTCAAAGAAATAGAAATAAGGGGACTATTGAAAATTGCAGACAATTGTCGTTTGTTGACAGTTTGCTAGTATAAAGATAGCGAGATGCAATTTCCATTCCGCACCACCACCCCCCCCCCCCCCGATCAGTTGTGGCAACTTAGGAGAAACATTGGTGGAAACGTCCATTCAAACTATTCCTCCAGGTTTTCTGCCGATCTGTCACCAAAGGCACAGGGTAATAATTCTGGAAAAGCACCTGTGGAAAATCCAGGCCTGATAATTTCCCCATTTTTAAGTGTATTTTCTCTGCTCCTTTTAAATGTAATATTCCTCCTCCCATACTGACACCGGGTGCAGCCCTTCTCTATCCTGTTCTGCATCTGTCCACTAGATGGCACCAAGGATCCCGTCGTTCACCTCAACGTTCACGTTCCATTCTCCTGAAAGAAGCTTTTTAGAGCACATTCGCCGTGTGGTAAAAGCTAAGATCAAAATATCTTTTATACTTACTGTGACAAGACTATGTTTTCAAAAGCTAGTGTGAACTGTGAAATGCTCAGCTGTAACAGAGGTGATGGTATTCAATGAAGGATGATGCTTTGATGATCAGAAACTTTGAGATTATACCTGGAAATTGGCCACGAAAGTAATTCCAAGAGCTACTACACTTGATGCTAACGCCCCAAAGATATTCAACCATGGTTTCTTCATTTTCGACTTCAGCTGTGAAAAACGAAGTATGCCAATGACAGCCACTGTCGGGGGAGGGGGTGGGGAGAAAGAGTAACAAAAAACAAACATAATTAATTAGTTTCATTGATAATGGTCAACACCTACTCAATTTTGTAATCTCCGTTCAAATGACCGTCATAAAAGAATCAAGCACAAAAGGGCACAGGTTCAAAGTGAATACAAAAAACAAGCAGTATGAGAGGCAAAACATGGTTGGGGTCTGGACTGCATTACCTGGAACTATGTTGGAGGCAGATTCAATTGAAGCATTCAAGAGTGCATTACATGATCACTTAAATAGAAGAAAAAGTGCACAGGGTATGTGCAAAAAAGCAGAAGAATATCATTAGGTCATGATGCTAACTTGGACAGCCAGCACACTTATGATGGGTTGAACAGCTTCTGTGTGCATTGCAACAATTCCAAGATTCTGTTATGCAGTGAGACAGTAATTTAAAATCATCGAAGAATTGCACATTAAAGTTGAGAAACTGACCATCCATACAGTGCAAATACAGACTAACATAATTTCTCACCTTAAGTTAGGGCAATGTTCATTTCAAAAGAGCTGCATGCCACTCTTGACTAATGAAGACACTGTATGAATAAGCCGTTTACAAGCAATGACAGACAGTCCAAACTACTGAAAGTATAAAGTGACCAGCTCTCTTTCCCCTGAAGCAGCACAGAATTTACACACAGCTATAATGACAGATTTGGGCTTTTTAATTGTGCCAAAAAGCAAAACAAAAATGCAGATGCTGGAAATTAGAGACAAAAGAAATTAGAAACATAGCACATCAGTTGGAGAGATCAGAAGTGAATATTTCAGGTTTGAGATAGGATTCATGCCTTAATTTGTACTCTTCATTCTACAAAATACTGCCAGGCCCACTCAGTGTTTCCAGCATAATCTGATTGTGTTCACCAACTATGCATCTTCCTGCCAAAATCTTCAGCTCCATTCATTTTAGTTTTCAGCAAAAAATTGCAGACTGTCCAGCAGAGGTGCAGAAAACCCTTTGTCAAAGTTACAGCCAGCTTTCACCATTGTCTTTTATCCTACACTTTATTTCCATGGAGTTCTCGATCTTAGAAACAGAGAAATTCAATAAAGCACAAGGGTCTCATTCAGCCCATTATGTCACCTTGCTGAGAAAAGAGCTATTCGGCCTTTCCCACTTTGCAACTCTTGAAGATGAATCTTACCATATTTTGGCAAAGTACAAGTCACATAGATTTTAGTGGAGTGATTCTTGTTTTTGCATGTATCTTACCAAACTCAACACACAAATTACTGTTTGAACCATCACTTTGAGAATCATGTCCTATTTCCACCATGCACTATTCCTGGAGTAACCTGACACTCACGAGAGATCCTGAATTGACAGGCATCCTCTGCTGCTGGTGTCATATCAAAAGTCAATTGTGCACCCAGACAAGCACTGTCAATCTGGAGATGCCCTGCATTACCTGACATTTGCCTTTTTTACTTGTTTTCTTAACCAATTCATTAAAAGTACAGCTGAAATTACAGATAGGCCTCCAGTAAAATCTACACATTCCTAAAATCTCAGGGTTTCACTTTTGGTAGTAGGAATAGTGAATTCCATTAGAGCCTTCACTTTAGCTGTCATTGGCAAAAATTGGCCTTGTCCTATAATTTGTCACTAACAATATAGAAATAGGAGAGAAAGCAGGCCATTCAGCCCATTGAATCTTCTTTGTCATTCAATGACATTCAATGGCTGATCTGACAATCCTCAACTCCACTTTTTTGTCTTTTCCACATTACCCTTGATTCCCTCACTGATTAAAAACCTCTCTATCTCAGCCTCGATAGCCCTCCGTAGTAAATAATTCCACTAATTCACAACCCTCCCTGAGAAAAAAAATCCTTCTCATCTGTATTTTAATGGTGACCCATTTTTGAGATTATGACCTCTGGTCCTAGAATCTCCCACAATGGGAAAAAAACCTTTCCACATCTACCCTGTAAAGTCTTCCAAGAATGCTGCTTGTTTCAATTAGGTGATCTCATTCTTTTTTATTCCAACAAGAACCCAGTGTATTCAGCCTGCCTTTCTAAAACAGTCCCTCCATACATGGTATCAATCTGGTGAACCACCTCTGGACTGCCTCCAATGCCTGTATACATTTTCGTAGGCAAGGGGCCCAAGACTGTTCACAATGTTTCAATTGTGTTCTGCCTTGTATTGTTTTTTGCAAAATCTCCCTACCTTTACATTCTATTCTTTTTGAAATAAAGACCCACTTTCCATTTGCTTTCATATTACCCTCTGAACTTAAACACTAGCTTTATATTATGATCCTTGCACAATGACTTCCAAATCCATCGGAGCTGAAGACTTTTGCAGACTTATTCTATTTAAATAATATTCACCTCTTTTGGTCTTCCTGCCAAAGTGCATAATCTCACACTTCCCCACATTATATTCCATCTGCCAAGTTTTTGCCCACTTGCTTAATCTGTCTCTATCCTTCTGCAGGCACTTTGTGTCATCTTTACAACTTGCCTTTCATCCATTTTTGTATTATTCACAGAACTGGCTCCAGTATATTTGTTTTCCTCACCCAAACCATTTATGTATTATAAACAACTAAGGCCCCAGTACCAATCCCAATGGCATGCCACTAGTTACATGTTGCCATCCTGAAAGTATGCCTAGATTGTTTCCTTGAATTCTGAAACCTTTGCCTATATACCTCAGACTATAATGTATTTGTAGCCTTTCTTTTATAGCATCATAATCCTAAAATGCCTCTTCTGCCAGTGAAGCATCCATTTCCTGTGCTTTATCTGTCAAGCTATTCTGCACGGTCAATGGCCAGTTTTACCTTGGCCAATTCATTTGTCTTCACAATTTTCTTGAAGGACATAAAGGATCCTTTCACAGCCTTTTCCTCAAACATTGTTAAGGTCTTTACAAACTTAAACAATTTCTTCCTGAAGTCTAGATAATGATTCAGATTCTCCCAAACATCTCATCAATGTCTGATGTCTCTTATTTAAAATGCAGCTTATATTTAAGCCTATATTCATTTTCCATATCTTTTTCTTGCCTTTGCATCTCTAATTCTAATTCTAATTTCTTCTAGTTCAATATCTTGTCTTTTTTAACTCCATCTCCCTTTCCATATTCTTTTCTGCTCTTTGAAATTCCAAGTCCAACAGTTTTATCTTTTCTTCATGGTCAAGCTGCTTTCACTGTAACTCACTATTATCTGATTCCAATGTTTCACAACCCAAAATGTCTGATATCTCCTGTATTTGTACTAAACCATAAGGTGTGCTAGCCCATTGATTATGTTTGCATTCTTCTAAATGAATTAGGTGGAAAATTTCAAATTAATTCTTTTTCTGTAACGAATAAACTAAATGAAACATTTGACTAAACACTATTTATGATGACAATGTTCAGTAAATTACAGAAAAGATCCCCCATTTAATATTTAAAATTACCAAAATGTCCCTCTATTTTGTCCCTTAAGTAGCCATTTTTTTTCTCCAGGAACCAGCTGAAGCTATTCTCAGCTACATTCACCAGGCAGATAATTCCTACTCCCCTAACGGCACTTAATGATGCAGGAGAAATTAAATCGTTCCCTGTAACTCAAGCTAGATGATTCTTCCAGTTTCATTGAGACTGTTACGAACTTGGTCTGTTCAGTCTGAGTGAGTGATCCCATCTGCATCTTAGCTAGTGAAAAATAGAGACTTTGTGCCTCTGTCTCATTGTTCCTTTTGTCTGGTTCTTGCAGATCGTTACTGCATAATTAGTGATATTTTTCACAAAACCTACAAATCTACAAACACATTGGCCTTGTTGCAGAGATAGTAGGAACTGCAGATGCTGGAGAATCTGAGATAACAGGTTGTAGAGCTGATGACCACAGCAGGCCAAGCAGCATCAGAGGAGCAGGGAGGCTGATGTTTTGGGCCAAGAGCCTTCTTCAATGTCAGCCTTCCTGCTCCTCTGATGCTGCTTGGCCTGCTGTATTCATCCAGCTCTACACGTTGTTATCTCACATTGGTCTTGTATGCAGGTCGAAAAGCTAATTAGTTATCCTTTAGATAACAAAGTGTGGAGCTGGCTGAACACAGCAGGCCAAGCAGCATTTCAGGAGCACAGGAGTGATCCTTTCGACTTCAGTCTTCATTCTACCTTGGATTCAAATGGGCAGTTTAAAATATAATCATTTACAAAGAGTGGGATTCCTTACACTTCTTTGTGACTTGTAGACTAACAATATTTTCACGGACAATACAACAGCTTATGCCAATATAAAACATACACTGGAAACCTACTTAATAACTCTGCTGACAAATAAGTATACCCTGTCTAGTTAGTAGTCCTCATCTATAATTTTATTTGAAGGTCACTGTGGAGTAACCTTTGCCTCCTCATAAACCTCAGACATTGCTTGAACATTTCACAACAAAACTAACCCTCACTCTTAGATAATAAAATGTGAGGCTGGATGAACACAGCAGGCCAAGCAGCATCTCAGGAGCACAAAAGCTGACGTTTCGGGCCTAGACCCTTCATCAGAGAGGGGGATGGGGAGAGGGAACTGGAATAAATAGGGAGAGAGGGGGAGGCGGACCGAAGATGGAGAGTAAAGAAGATAGGTGGAGAGAGTATAGGTGGGGAGGTAGGGAGGGGATAGGTCAGTCCAGGGAAGACGGACAGGTCAAGGAGGTGGGATGAGGTTAGTAGGTAGCTGGGGGTGCGGCTTGGGGTGGGAGGAAGGGATGGGTGAGAGGAAGAACCGGTTAGGGAGGCAGAGACAGGTTGGACTGGTTTTGGGATGCAGTGGGTGGGGGGGAAGAGCTGGGCTGGTTGTGTGGTGCAGTGGTGCATCCCTAAACCAGCCTAGTTTGTCCCCTCCCCCCACTGCACCACACAACCAGCCCAGCTCTTCCCCCCCATCCACTGCATCCCAAAACCAGTCCAACCTGTCTCTGCCTCCCTAACCGGTTCTTCCTGTCACCCATCCCTTCCTCCCACACCAAGCTGCACTCCCAGCTACCTACTAACCTCATCCCACCTCCTTGACCTGTCCGTCTTCCCTGGACTGACCTATCCCCTCCCTACCTCCCCACCTATACTCTCTCCACCTATCTTCTTTACTCTCCATCTTCGGTCCGCCTCCCCCTCTCTCCCTATTTATTCCAGTTCCCTCTCCCCATCGCCCTCTCTGATGAAGGGTCTAGGCCCGAAACGTCAGCTTTTGTGCTCCTGAGATGCTGCTTGGCCTGCTGTGTTCATCCAGCCTCACATTTTATTATCTTGGAATTCTCCAGCATCTGCAGTTCCCATTATCTCTAACCCTCACTCTTCTTTCCTTCTAAAGAAAGTTGGTAAAAAATTTAAATGGTAAAATTATCAAAGCAAGGAGAAGCTGATATTTTTCTTTTATGCAACTCCCAACTAAATATAAAACATCCAATACTGATCCCTTCCTACCTAGACTTGCTGTCATGTTCCCAATTTGAGCGAAAAAAGAACTTGCTGGTGGATAGTTAGCTGCAACACTTTAAAAGAAGAAAGTTATTGAATTTGCATCACATCAGCTAATAGTATGAATATATGTGCATTAGACAGAGGAAGATTTACTGTACCTTATAAAAGGAGGGCGCAATTCACATTTATCGACCCTAGATTCAACACAAAACAAGTCCAAAAAAGGATTTAAAATTATATATATGTATTGTTGTGCTTACTTTACATTAATGTATGTTTTCCATAATTTTCAAATGTTGGTGTCACAACTTGGTCATGAGGTGACCAACATCACACAGTAATCCCATTCCTGAGTTTGTAACCTCAGTCAGATAAGCTGCTGCAGTTTTTGTGTCATCTACGTTTATATTATATTATGGAAGCTCTTACAGATATGACACTCCCTTCTTGGGGCATATATTTGATATTGCACTGTCTAAATGCTTAAGGAAATTGGGGAACATGAAATAAAATGTAAGAATCATTGATTAAAATGGAGTAATTTCAGCTCCTTGGCATGAATCTGACCAAATTTCAAAACATAGAAATCTGAAAGAGATGGAAGAGCCTCTCTGTCCAGTCAATATGTAAAGAGATAACATAGGTCGTAGTTGTTCAGCTAATCAAGGGTGAACATCCAAAATGGGGATTCCTTTTCACACATGACAACTGACTTAATCCAGCCTGTATTATTAATGAAATTCAACTGCATCATGAGACTGTACATTCAATACCCTATATCTCCACAGCAATTTTCCTTCATCTGAATGAAGAAATAGGTTGTGAGCTATGGAGAGAATGATTAGATGTAGTAGCTCAAATTCTAATTTAAGACAGGACTGGTAATAGGGCATTAAAGACAGAGGAAGGGGTGGACAGGATTGGGTAAGAAACTCTAAAATGTAGGTGAATGAAGCTTCTTTGAAATAAAAGGGGGCCTGGAGGGGATGGGGTAATGGAAGGACGATCATTGACAAAGCCACTGAAGATGGTTGGGCAATGATTTCCCTCCAAATAGGCCACGAATATCAATATTTAGTTACAAATATTGTTGAAGTCACATGATAGTTGCTAGCCATCTTACAAATATTTGTGTCCATTCCAAAAATATAGCTATATAATTGTCATATAGAACACAGAACAGTGCAGCACAAAAACAGCCTGCCATGTCTGTGCAAACATGATGCCATTCCAAATTAATCCCATTTGTCTGCACATAATCCATATCCCTGTATTCCTTGCTTGTTTATATGTCTGTCTAAATGTGCCCTAAATCTGCTTCTACCACCTCCCCAGGTGGCACCCACCACCCATTGTGTAAAAAACTTGCCTCGCACAACTCTTAACTTTTCCACTCTCACTCAATGCTTAGGCACCATAGTATTTGACATTTCTATCCTGGGAAAAACCCTTTGACTATCCATCCTATCCATGTCTCTCATAATTTTGTGTTCTTCTATCAGGTCGTCCGTCAGCCTCCGAGGCTCTAGCAAAAACAATTTAAGTTTGTCCAACCTCTCTTTATTGCTAATACACTCCAATCCAGGGAACATCCAAGGAGAAGAGGTAACAAGGTGTAGAGCTGGATGAACACAGCAGGCCATGCAGCATCAGAGGAGCAGGAAAGCTGATGTTTTGGGTCAAGACCCTTCTTCAGAAGAAGGGTCAGAAGGCTTCTTCATTTTCTGAAGAAGGGTCTAGACCCGAAACTTCAGCTTTCCTGCTCCTCTGGTGCTGCATGGCCTGCTGTGTTCATCTAGCTCTACACCTTGTTACCTCAGATCCTCCAAAATTGGCAGTTCCCACTGTCTCTCTCTCTCTCAACATACTAGGAAACCTCTTTTGCACCATTTCCAGTACTCTAAATGTGGCCTAACTAAAGCTTTATACAGTTACAACATGACTTTTATACTCAATGCCCCAACCCATGAAGGCAAGCTTGCCGCATGCCCTATTTACCACCTTATCCACTTGTGTTGCCTCTTTCAGGGAGCTATGGACTTGTACTCAAAATCCCTCGGTATAGCAATGCTCCTGATGATCCTTATATTTATTCTATACTTTTCTCTTGCATTTGATGTCCAAAAATGCATCACCTCACGCTTGTCTGGTTTAAACATCTTATCATTTCTCCAGCCAACTTTCCAACTGACCCATCCTGCTACATCTTTTGATAACCTTCCTCACTATGCACAACTCCACCAATTTTCATGTCATCTGCAGACTTACAAATCAGATCACATACACTTTCATCCAACTTACCAGCTCACCACAGATCCCATTTGATTTTATCTTCTGGACTAACCTACCATGAAGGACCTTGTGAAACACTTTAGTAAAGTCCACGTAGACAACATTTTCTCAAAATGAAAAAGCAGTTTGTGATGGATAATTTTCAGATTCTGGCCAATTCTTGTCTCCTAGTATTCCAAGGAACATTGAAATTCTGACATACACATCCTGAATGACATTTTCAATATATTAGTCAAGACAGTAAATGAGACCATCAGGCCACACAATGAGTATGTTTCTACACACCATAAAATTTGTGAATTTTGCTTACAGATCTGGAACCAATGCATCTTAATGACCTCCCACATTCCTTGCAAATGCTAATTCCAGATAATTATTTGATTAAAGTGAAATCTACCAGGTACGATTCCTTTTCTAAGGATTTAGAGTAGGTTTGTACCTCAGGTTGTGGATGTTGTTGTTGACTGGCTCACAGAGCTGGTTTGTCATTCCGCAGACGTTTCATTACCCTGCTGGGTAACATCATCAGTGCAGCCTCCGATGAAGTGCTGTTGTGTTTTCTTGCGGAACAATGAACCAGCTCAGCGAGCCAACCAACTATTACTATTCCTTTTCAATGGATAAAACCGCATTCTTAAGTTAATCAGCTAATTATGAAAGTATACAATATGTAAGAAGACGTAAGGTTGAATTTTACTAGAAATCAGCTCAGTGTCAATTTTGGTGATTTTCATGGAAAGTTTATCTCCCTGAGCCCTAGCAAGTTTTCTTATAGTATACCCTGCAGTGTGTACCATTCCTCTCTAGCAAACTGCTCACACTATCTTCCATAGAGCAATAGTGGGAGTACTCTCCACAGTTGGGACCTCCTGGGAATTCCCACGTGAGCACCATTTGTAAGGCTCAGCCATCACCAGGCCAAGCACTGCTAGCCAGGAGTTGCCCTTCATTGTGCACACAATTGGAGGGGAAGCAAAAACAAAGATGACTGAAGGTGCACTGGTGGCACTGCTGACACTTCATTGCAAATACAAGTGTGTAATTGTATCTGCATTGTTATTTAAGAACCAAGCTACTCAGGTTACCTATCCTTAACACCATTCCATCTGAGAAACCTGTCTAAGGAAGGGCTACTCCTCCCCTAATGCCTACTGTAGCCTTACCTGTTCTCATTGATCAATGTGCTTCTGGGAACATCCGGGGTTCACTTGCCGTTCTGGTATCAACAAATTTACAGTGAATGAGGGAGCACTGTTCCCAGCTCATTTCCACTAGAACCGGCCATCAATTATGTTTGGCTTGGCTTGTTGCCCCCTAAGCCACACTGCTGTATTATGCACAATTTGATGTTCCTCCTGTTCAACATCTTCATCATCCTCCTGGGAAGACTGCTACTCTCAACTCTTCAGAGTCCATCCCATTTCCTCATTGCCTGCTTCAATACATGGAATAGTGTAGGTGAGATGGGCTTGAGATTGGTATGACAGGTCGGCACAACATCGAGGGCCAAAGGGCCTGTACTGTGCTGTAATGTTCTATGTTCTATGTTCAGTTGTGTACCACACAGCATGCTAGAATGCAGCACACTTTGTCTGTGGTATACTGCAAGGCACCCACAACAGATCCACGCGTCAGAATCTCGTTTCATCACATCTGTCCTATCATCTGCTACACAATAGCCCGGATCAAAGAATGGGGTGCATTGTTTCTACCCTAAATCAGGAGGTCATGTAATGTAGTCATCAGTCAAGGGTATCCCTTGCTTCTCAGTAAACATCACTGAAATGGAGCAAGAACAGGAGCGTTCACAAGAATATTGTCATGATGGCAGATCCCCGGGTACTTAGTGCATACTTCTAAAGTATGGAATTAAAGATCATAAATGACTTGCACATTTATGGAATGGGACCCTTCTCTATTCATGAACTCTGCTATGTTATGATATAGCCTTCTCAATATGATGTGTGTACCATCTCTAGCACCCTGCCCCTGGGGGGAGCCAGCTGTGTTGGCAAAGCCTCTTGCCCCTGAGGGCTGTAGCCCTGAAACATGAGGAAATGAGATGGAACTGTGTGATCTGTCTCAAGTAACAGTCTTAATACTTTTGTGCATTGAGGGTTGTGAGATCCCACACAGGTGGATTCTTGAAAGCAGCCAGTTTCATAAATATTTAGGAGAGCTGTCACCTTAACAGCCAATGGCATAAGGTGATCACCCACCCCTTCAGATCCCAGGTCCCAATCCAGCAGTCGACATCTCCTGTGACAGGGTCCCGCGATATCCTCAGTCTGCAGTGACACTATCTTTTTCTTTCGGGGAAATGGCATTGAGGATGATAGGCCCTGGACCTCCTGTACCTCCTCCACTTCCTGAGGGGACCTTCAGCTGCCACTTCTTCATGTGGAGGCCATTCAAATGCTGCTGGCCCTGGGTTTTCTGACACATTTCTTCCTCCTCAGTTTCACTATACCTTTGAAGGCCCTGCTGTGACTGGACTGATTAGTCACAGTCTCAACGAAACAAACCCGATCATTAGAAACGTGAGCACTCAGCATTCACATCACACACAGATGATAGTTTAAAATCGTCTTCCATACATGGGACATGGAGGACACAAGGAGCGCTGTGGAAAGCTTCTACATGAACCTATAACGTAGGGGACCTTATTCTGATGTATGCTGCACTAACCATGTCATGCAAATACAGGAGGCTGCGAGTGTTGTTTGGCAGCATTACATATAAGAGCATGTTGGCAAATACTTACAGTGCAAGGTGAGAGGAAATCAGCTCTGTGCTGTTGCGTTGCCTGTGAGACCTTGGAATTGTCTCTGTGAATTGTGGCCCACAAATACCACTTTAAGGCCACCTTTGATTATTTCTGCTTCACAGAGACGGCTAAGATGAATCTGCAACGCCATTGACATGGTCAGGATTGCTTGCGGCCAGGATTTCTAACCTACCCAGTTGCACACAGCATGTATTTCAAACGCAGGAGGCTATGATTACAGATGGCTGCAAATTGTACTGTGGACGAGCCTGATTAATTAAATTGCCTCTTGAAGAGCCTCACATTGATCATAAGTGGAACCTGCACATGCTCAGACATTTAGAAACCAATTACTCCACCCACTCCTGGTCTGGTTGTGGTCATTTTCCATTTCCATTGCACGATTACGATTCAGGTGGGGATGGAAGGTGACACCGGTCACATTTGGCGCAGTGAGGCACAGGCTCAGCCTGGTCAAGAAGGCACTGCCCAAACCTCCATTATCCTCTCTTCCTTGCATTCCCTCTTTATTCCCCATCATTACTGAGCCTCCACATATTCCCACACACCATTTTTAATTTCAACTTGATCTCCCAACTTTACCGCCTGAGCTCCGGACTTACACTGAGTTGTGCCAAACCATCATGCTGCACTATCACCCCATCGAAACCAGGCTGGGTGTGACCATCAATGGCCCCCTATGCCGCAGTAACTCATGTTCCACAATGCACTATTGTCTCCACTACATTGACTGACTCGGATGGCCGACACCAACTGATGGGTGAAAGATGGGACCTCTGTGCAGCTCCCCAACTGACTTACCACGATTCCCCAAACTGACTGGGCTGGGCCTTCAGGATAGACTGTGGCTCCCTCCCCAGACTGCACTGATACAGACACTTTGACCATGATCTCCCAGGTGACTGACTGATTATGTCCAAGCCCCTAGTCTGATACCAGACAATACCCTTAATGTACTGTGCTGGGATCCCCTGACAGAGGGCTGGCTTCTTTGGCCAAAAACTGAGGTTGTTGACTTGCTCACTGAGCTGGTTTGTTTTTGTTCAGACATTTTGTCACCATGCTAGGTGATATCATCAGTGGAGCCTCAGATGAAGCGATGTTATGCTGAGTAGTGTCATTTCCAGTTTTGATCTGTATGGGTTTATATATGGGGTCCAATTCTATATGTTTGTGGATTGAAGTATGGGTGGAGAACCATGCCTCGAGGGATTCCCATTTCCCAAACAATTCTATGTTTGGCTTGGCTACTATGTCTACTTTGTCCCAGTTAAACTGATGGCCTTCATTGTCTGAATATACAGATGTACAGATACCCAAGCTACAGGTCTTTGCCAAAACTTTAAATAAAAGAAACTGCACATTAATGGTGAAGAATTAGGTAATAATAACATGTTAATGTATATAAACAGATGCTAACAGGCCTCTCACTCCCCACTAATGGCACAGACACCTTGCCATTCAAAACTTCAAGGGAAAATAAAACATTTGCTTCCCAAAGTTGAGAATCTCATTTTTCCAATCTTGCCATATTTTCCCAATTAACTCACCAAAGCTCTCGATGTTCAATGGCTGGGAAATTTCTTCCCATATCTTTGGGAAGAGATTTTGTGACAATATGCATCATGGATGTGACTTTTGTTTTTTTAAAACAGATGTACAAGCGACACCAACAGTAGCAGAGAAGTGGACAAGAAGCAATGCAGAAACTGTCAGCTGTGCTAGTACTGCATAGCACAGAGCTCTCAGAAAATATTTTAATAGCTAAATGGATTAAAATGATGTACTAAAATTCTAAAATGGATGGACTAAAATAAGACAACAAAATCGAAGGAACAGCTGTATCAGAGCAGCAGCTTTTCTGAAGCAGAACCCCAGGAGTTATGAGCAGGATCGATGCAACTTCTTTGGTTTGGGAATTATGTTTAATACTGACTAAGATAACCTATGGGGATCAGAGTACTGATGATTGTAAGTTCATAATGTTACATTCAACAACTAAAAAGAACAGTTGAGAGCCTTGACCATTTTCGTCACATAGATGGGTTCGTGCTGAACCTTCGAGTTAAGACTACAAGACACAATGTGAGAGTTCACTTAGTTACACCTTTCGTGGAGTTTTAATGACTGTGAAGATGTACAATTGAACAACTTATAACTTAATAGTAACCTTAAAATTACACATGAGAACACTGGCACGCCTCTCTGATGCGGGTACCTGTTCTATACTTGGTCTTCAATAGATCATCTGTCTTATTTATTAAGTCTGTGGTTGGATGTAAGTAACAGTAAACTGCTATAAAATCTAAAAGTTTCTCACCCATCTTGTAAGACAATCCTACAAATTAGTTTCTGCTGAACTGCAATCATGTACCTGTTAAAAGTGGAACAATTATTTTGAAAATATCCAAAAAGTGCTCCGTATATAACATTTCAAAATATCCAAAAAATGTCCATATATAACATTTCAAGGCAGATAATTACCCAATAAATTACTTATTGTTAAAGTGTTAAAAACAAGTCTTTTGATTTTGGGACCTAAGTTTAAGGTGTGCTCAAATTAACAGGGTGAAAAGTTCCTCCCCAACAACTACAAGGGTTCCATATGAACTAAATTTGAGCAGTCTCAGCTCAACTCACTGAAGCCATCAATGAAAAACTTCTCTTGGTAATCACTGTCACAATCCGCATAGAGGCCATAGAGACATGAAAGAACCAAATCTCCTAAATGATTTCAACTGAAGAAATTGATGGACAAGATGTCACTTTTTATAACTTTTACTGTAACAAACAAATCAGAACCACATACGTTTAAACACACAAGCTGTAATCAATAGGAACTTTAAACTAAAATTTAAATAGCTGGTATAGCATTCATGGTTTTAGCATTCTTAGCACATTTGTAGCACCATGTGTAATCCCAATAACTCTCACAACTTTATCTTCCTCCAGTAATGTTCAACCACTTTTCATCATGAAGGATCTGATCTTCAAGTAGACTCTGATAACTGCTTTATTCCATCTCAATCCCACAGATACAATTGTATGAATACAAGCAACAAGGCACATTTCAGCAGAATCTCCTTAACTCGGGTAACCACAGACCTGAAAGGGTGACTTTGCCAGATTTCCCTTAATCCAATCACTCAATAGCACTGCAATACGTGGAATGATTGGCTCAGGGAAAACCGACCTCTTTCTTCTGAGTACCCGAATAGCTTACAGTTTAGTTTTTAAGCTTTCAGTCCTTCTCTTTAAACTCTCCATTACAATCCGGCTCATTGACCATGTCATCCTTATTCATTACCTTCCCTTTGCTACTCAGATGAGTAGCACTTCTACCTAGCTAAACACAGACAGGGTACCTGCTTGCCCCACACTAATTATAACTAATTATAAATGTCTACCTGCGATGTCACCTGCCACTGTCCCTACAGTATTGACTTGATTGGTTGAAAAGCTTTCTTTCAGTTTTCACCATGCAAAAACTCTAACTTATTCAGAAACTAATCAGCCATTGACAGCTCAACTTATCATGATCCTTCTACCCATCACTCTCATTCTCATTTACATAAGATGTGTTTAACACAAACTGAAATTGTTATCCTCATCCCCACTCTATCCTACTACTCTTCCAGCCTTGAAAGTGCTTGTTGCACATATCAATCTTCTCACCCTAGTTAAATGCAGTACTTCTTCTGCCCCTAACTCCACAATTAGTGACAACGTTTTCAGCTATCTTGGTCTGATTATCTGTAATCCTTTCCTAAAAACCTTAGCTTACTCACTCCTCACACTGCCTGTAAAAGCCTTCCTAAACCCACTCAAATTTTTTTGTCACCCCTTGCACCATGCTTTGCTGTTTGAACCTTCTATTTTGTTATTCTCTGTAAAGTGCCTTGTAACATTTACTATATTAAAAGATAAATCAAAAGCATTGTGGATAATGTATTGTTGTTATCCAAGTTTAGAATACTATGGATTATACTATGTTAGTGAAAACAGATACGCCAACATTTTCCTTGTTTGTGAATGCTTTACCTCAAAATATGATCATGATTTAAAAGATCACAGATAAATAACATGATGACTTAATTATGAGGCCATCCTGAAGCTCAAAAGTCTAAGTGGAGTTTAAGATCTTAAACTGTCAGATGAACATAGCAAGCCTTCATCAAAGAGTAGATATATTGCATGCTACCATTTCACATTTAAAGTCAATTCAATCTCATTTAGTAGGTCTGATGGAACAAAGATTGCCAAAGCGTATGGCTAAATGAGTTTTACAATGAATTCACCTGGAGCTGTTTAGAAAACAAAGCAAATAACTGCTTGAACTGTGAATGTACTCAGTCCTGTCTACATAAAAAAAATTCCAAAGTACTGTTATACACTGCATTTTATTGGTTAACCTTCCGAAAGGAATAATTCAGTGGTATGCAAATGTTATGCGTGTGACCTCTTAAAGTAAATGAATTTGAATTTAGGCTAAGAGCTCTGGAAAGGGTTTTATGAGTTACTTCACTGAATGCCAAGAAGAAACAACCTGTCGGCATGTGATTAGGACACATCTGCCCAATTCCAGCCAGATTAAATCACTTTTAGATTGACCCGTATTTATTTTTACTGGAGAAACGTACTGAGGCAGTGGTCAAAATGTGAAATATATAGATGGATGAGACATGGACCTGAAAATATGTGTCATTTTGATGAAGAAAGTCTTCAATGTGTCTAAACATTTTCTGATCAAATTGTCTACTTAGTCAAATGTAAATGCAAGAATCACATTCCATGGGATAGTACTGTAGAATTCAATTTCTCATAGGCTAAGACCGCATGGTTCAAAGATATGGGTAGTGCTATGTGATCTTTGACCCTCCTGCAGGTGTGCATGCTGAGTTGCTGGCTGCTTCTGGTATAGCCTTGAGAATGTTTGCTGGATAAGAATGCCTTGTATACTTTGGAAGGAATTGATGGGCTACCATTCTGATATCAAAGAACACTACTGGTTAAGGTACATAACGTACGAGCTACATAACTTGGAACACATAGGTCCAGGGAATAAAGTTGCACTTCATTCTACAAAGAACAATGCCAAGCAGCAAACATGGACGCTGCACCAGTAATACTTTAAAAGGCTAGTTAACCAACTTGTGGTAAGATTGTCTTCAATAATGTTTGCTATTGCAAATATACTGTTGGATTGTCTTTGGAGGTGCTGTGATGAATGTCCAGATTTGCCAGAGAATGCTATTGCATCCTCACAAGAAAGGCAGAGAATTAAGTAGCCTGCATCAGCAAGTCAACTTGAACAGTACCTGAATCCAGGATTCTATCAAATTATTTGCATAGAGTACTAGCTTCAATAAATTGCATTTTGGATCATACTTTGAGAGCATTATAAGATGCCATAGAAAAATAAGCCGTTTTTATGACCTCGTTCCTTTCATCTTTTCCAATGAATAGGAGTGATTGGCCTTAATAACAGTTCAACAAATAAGTGCCCTACACTCTGAAAAAATAGAAATGTTGTGAAAGATATGGAAGCAAAACTCATAGTTTAAAGTAGGACAACAATAGCAAGTGGAAAATTTCACAGAAACATGTGTCAGATGTTAATATATAATTCATTAATTATGTTAGTTAAAAAAAACTTATCAAATTTAATGTATAACCTCAAAAGTACTTATTTAGAATTAAAATTTGTATAAGGCAATTGAAAATATTATAAATTAAAAATTAGTAACTTATCAGTTGGATTTACTGGGTACCGGATTTTAATTCCAGTTAGTTTACACAGAGCCCTCCTGGAACATTTGCTCATCTTGACCTTAAATGAAGAGAATGGGTGGAGAGTGATCAGAGTGGGGAACTTGTATATGGCCAGAAATGATCTGCGTATTTTTAAGGGGAGGTCAGGAGCAGTCCAAACTCACAGTTAAGTATATTGGTTTTTGGTTACAACTTGCTACTGTCTCTTTAAAAATCTCTTAGGCCTCAGACAGATTTGGTTTCTCCAAATACAGCCAGTATCAGTGTTGGCTGCCTCAGGGTGTTAGTGTTGCAAGTGATTTTGAACAGGTGCTAAGTTCTTTATTTGAAAATGCAGAGAGACTAACTCAGGAACAAAAACAAAGTTTCTGGAAAAGCTCAGCAGGACTGGCAGCATCTGTGGAGGAGAAAACGGAGTTAATGTTTCAGGTCCAGTGACCCTGCCTCAGAACTCAGAGACTAATTCAGGTTGAGGCATGAGTCTTTGATGTCAAATTCTTTTCCTATAGCAGAGTATTTGGAGCTTGTTTTGAATATACACTTTCTGATCACCATGTTGAAGGTTTACATGCTACTTAAAGGGTGAATGTTTGTTGTACAGTCAAATCTCAAGGCAAACATTCAGAAAGTCAATAACATCTTCGACTTCCTAAAACAAACGCGAAGGTCAGAAAAGTCAACAGTCCAACATCAACTGTAATCATTGCCTTGTTAAGAAAAATGCTGCTGATAATAATAAACTGAAAAAAAAGCAAGGTGAACTTACACAATCCAGAGTCCAACTGCTCCACCAACACTAGTTACAATGGGTATAAACATCCATGGACTAGACTTCCTCATTCTTAGGCTTCTATTACTTCCTTCTGCAATTAAGGTGATGAGATTAACTTACTTATAAAATCCATTTGGCATTTTGGTAATGTCTATATATATTTGACCACTGTCTGTCAGGATGTCAAGTAATATGATTATCTTGGAGTGCCAGTTGAGTGATAAAGTGAGAATGAAATCTTGCCATGAAGAATAATGTTTTGATTTTCCCCGTAAGCTTTGAACAGCAACTTCAGAGTCTCACAAATGAGTGGCCTTATTTCCATATATTTGTATATCATTATTTGGCCTCACAAACTCCTAACGTGCAAATCAAAGTGGGTGCCTGGCAGCTGCAGTTTACCCATTACTTTCCCAGATTTCATCCCACTCCATCTTCATCACAATGTTGCTGCATACACCATCCTCCTCCACCCTTCATCCTTGTATGTCAGCATCAGCAAAATACCAGCTGTACTATATCATCCTTCCTGCTTTCGGTCCAATTCTCATACCACTTCGGCCCGTCAACACTCTTCTTTGGAAGTCAGGGACACCAATGACATGCACAATTCTGCCAGTAGTTTCCAATTGTAGGCTCAAGTAGTTTCCGTTGCACAAGTGGAGAGCCAGGAGGCTTGTCATGATGGGGAGCACTGAACAGTTAAGTGGTAGATATGTCATTGGATAGTATGATGCTACATCAATGCCTTACATCTACAATAAGTGGTAGTAGGCAATACAATTAATGCACTGCAGGTCTTTTAACCACATGGCCGTGTCTGGAAATTAAACAGGAGCAGATATCAGCAGAGTCAAGAGGGACTATGGTCAGTCAGTGGGTACTGCCACACTCCATCAAGGGCGTGTCAGATTCTAGTCTGGGGTTCTCCACAGTCAATCAGGTCCTTGGTTCTAATAGTGCTGGGATACAAATTAGGAGCATTCAGTCTCTCAAGTCAACTCTGCTTACAGTCAAATCATGGTTAATCTGTTTTGATTTCAAATTGCACATTCCCCCCTACTCCTAATATCCTTTGATTCCCCTACATAACGAGAATCTACCTACCTCTGCCTTAGAAATATTCAGTGATCCAACATCCATTACCTTCTGAGGCAAGGAGTTTCAAAGTTTCACAATCCTCCAAGAGAATTTATTTTCTCAATTCTGTCCAAAAAGGGTGACCCCCCCATTTTTAGAACAGTATTCCCTAGTTATGTATTCATCCACAAGAAACATAATTTCCACATGCATCTTGTCAAGGCCATTTAGAACATTATATACTTCAATCAAGTCACCCCTCACTCTTGTGAACTCCAGTGAGTCCAACTTTTCTTCACAGAACAGCTCATTCTTTGCAGGTATCAATCTAATAATAAGATCACCATTAATCAAGAATACCAAAACTGCACACATATTTCAAGATGAAGCATAAATCCTTACTTTTATCTTAAATTCCTCTCATAAAAAAGAAAGCATTACATTAGCTTTTTTGACTGTATGCTGTACCTGTTTTGGGATTCATGCACGAGAATTCCTGGATCCCTTCTTAGCTCGGAATTCTGAAGATTTTCACTGTTTAGATAATACCCTGCTTTTTTATTCTTCCCAATAAAAGACAAATTTCACCTTTACCCACATTATGTCATTTGTCAGATATTTTCCCAATTACTCAACCGATCTATATCCATCTACAATCTCCTTACGTCCTATTCATCGCATACTTACCTTTTTTTTGTCATCTGAAAATTTGGCTTTCATGTCTTTTTCCTCCTCAAGTAAGTAATTAATATAAATTGTAAGACATTGATACACCAGCACATAACCCTTGGGAATATATTCATCACATCCTGCCAACTAGAAAAAGATCAATTTATGCATTCTGTTTTCTATTTGCTAATTTCCAGTCTGATAAAACTTTTTCAGAATCAATTGAGTCTGAGAAAATTAACACCAATGCATCTACTAATTCATTAGCCACTTAAGATACCCTAGGATGAAGTCCATCAGGACCTGTGGACTTATTAACCTGCTGCCCCAATAGTTTGCTCAATATAACTTACTTAATTTTAATTTCAACAGCAAATATTTGACTTTTCCTGCATCTTGAAGTACTGGGATTTTTTAAATCCTCTATAGTAAAGATAGAAGGCAGAGGTAAAAATCATTTGCTTTTCTTAATTCATTCACGGGATGTGGGCATTGCTGGCTGGGCCCACATTCATTGTCCACCTCAAGTTGTCCGTGAGAAGATGATGGTGAGCTACCTTCTTGAACAGTAGCAGTCTAGTTGGTGTAGCTACTTCTACAATGCCAATACAGGGATGATTTCCAGGAATTTGACCTAGTGACACTGAAGGAACAGCGATACATTTCCAAGTCAGGATGGTGATAAGTTTGGAGGGAATATTTTGGGTGGTAGGTATCTGCTCCCTTTGTCCTTTTATGTGAAAGTGGTCATGGGTTTGGAATGTGCAGTTTAAGGGAGGCTTGGTGAATTTCTGCAGTGCATCTTGTAGACAGTGCACACTGCTGCTACAGAGTGTCAGTTTGTAGATGTGATAATAATCAAGTGGGCTGATTTGACCCTAAAAGAGTCAAGCTCTTGAGAGTTTTTGGAACTGCTCTCATGCTGGCAAGTATATTCCAACACACTTCTGACTATGTGCCCTGTATGTGGTAGACGGGCTTTGGGGAGTCAAGGGGTCAGTTACTCACAGCAGGATATCTAGCCTCTGACCTGCTTTGAAACAGCAATATTTATATGGCTATAATTCAGCTCCTGGTTAATGGTGACCTCCCCCAGGCAACATTCTGCCTAATTATTTTATCGCAGTGTGAACCTTTGATGCCACAGTCAAAACTCAACTGATCATGCCAATTGGCAAGCATAGAATCTCCCAGTGGCTTGCTGCCAGGCAGCTTGGAGGGAATGTTGTCCCCACATTATTAATACTAGGGGATTCAGTGCAAGTAAAACTATTGAACCTAAAGGGGTGATGGTTAAATGTCCTGAGGAACTCCTGCAAAGATGTCCTGAAGCTGAGATAAATGAGCTTCAATAACCACAACCATCTTCCCTTTTGCCAGGTACGACTCCAAACAGCAGAGAATTTTCCCCAGATTCTGCTTGACTCTAGTTTTGCTAAGGCTCCTTAATGTAACAATCAGTCAAGTGTGGTCTTGATATCAAGGCAGTCATTCTCACCTCATCTCTGAAATTCAGCTCTTTCATCCATATTTGAATTAAGATTGCAACAAGTTCAGGAGGTGAGTGGTTCTGGTGGAACTCAAACTGACTGACAGTGAGCTGGTCATTGGTAAATAAGTGCTGCTTGATCGCACTGTCAGTCACCCTTTCCAACCCTTTACTGATAATCAAGGGTAGATTGATAGGGTCAATATTTGGCTGAATTGGATTCATTCTGCTTCTTGAGTTCAGGATGTACCTAGGCAATTTTCCATATCATTGGTTAGATGCCAGTGTTGTAGCTGTGCTAGAATAGCATGGCTTGCGGTGTGGCACATTCTGAAGCACGTGTCTTCAGTTCTATTTGTTGGAAGGTTGTCAGGACCCGTAGCTTTTGCAACATCAAGTGCCTTTAGCCATTTCTTGATTTCTCGTAGGTTGGAACCTACAGCCGAGATGATATTCCATTCACCCTTTTTGGGCCAAAACATTTTGCAAATTCTACAGCCTTATCTTTTGCACTGAGCTCCCCTATCACTGAGAATGGGGAGATTTGTGGCACCTCCTCCTCCAGTGAATTGGTTACTTGTCCAATGCCATTCATAACAGTATCTAGCAGGACTGCAGAGCTTAAAACTGATCAGTTAGTTTGAAATCATTTAACCTTTTCAACACTTGCTGCTTATGCTGTGTGGCATGCAATAGTCCTGTGTTTTAGCTTCATTTTGAGGTGCTGCACTAACATGCCCTCCTGAACTCTTCACAGAACCTTGGTTGATCCCCTGGCTTGATGGTAATGGTAGGGTCAAAATCAGGGATATGCCAGTCCATGAGGTTTCAGATTGTAATTGAGTACAATCCTGCTGCTAATAGGTCACAGCACCTCGTGGATGCCCAGTCTTGAGTTGCTATATCTATTTAAAGTCTATCACATGTAGCTCGGTCATAGTATCACACAATGCAATGGAAGGTAAACTGAATGTGAAGATGACACTTTGTGTCCATGGGACCGTGTGGTGGTCACTCTTACCAATACTATCAATGACCATAATCTACAGCAGGCAGACTGGTGAATATGAAGTCAAGGCATACAACAGAATTGGCCAAGTTCTGCAGAACGGGATTAGAATAGTTAGGTAATTGTTTTTGACCAGTATGGACATGATTAACCAAAGAGCCTGCTTCTGTGCTGTAGATCTCTATAACTAATGGCTTGACAGTGGCATTATCTTTATTTCAGTAAAAAGTACATTTTTCTCTCACCACCAGTTGCAGGCTTATCCAGCAACTCTGTCTTTAGGACTCAACCAGCATGGGGAGTAATGTTTCTGCAAGCCAGTCTTGGTAATGACATTGAAATCCCTTTTCCACAGTACATTCTGTACCCTTACTACCCTCTGTGCTTCCTGCTGTTCAACATAGAGAGCATTGATTTATCAGCCAAGCTTCTCTTTATTTAGCAGGGGAGGGAAGTAATCAGCAGGCGTCCTTCCTGATATTTGACTTGATGCCATGAGATTTTATGAGGTCTGAGTCAATGTTGAGTTTTCCCAGGTCAACTCCCTCCTGACTGTGTACCACTGTGCTGCCACCTCTGTTGGGTCTGTCCTACAGGTGGAACAGGACATACTCAGGGATGGTAATGGGCATGTCTGAGACCTTCTGAGTGAGGTATATTTGCATGAATATGACTGTGTCAGGCTATTGCTTGACTTGTCTGAGACTCATCTTTACTAGTTTAGAATGGAGGATGATGCAGGCTTCACAGGGCTACACCTTAGTTGATGCCAAGTGGTCTGGCTGTTTTCATTCCCTTTTGGTACAGTTGAGCAGCTTGCTAGGCCATTTCAAAGGACAGTTAAGACTCAAACACGTGGCTGTTGGTCTGAAGTCTCATGTGGACGAGAGTAGGAAAAGACAGCAGATTCCCCCTCTAAAGGACATTTATGAATCAGATGGATTTTTACGATAAGCACAGAAATGTTACAGCGTGGAAGGAGGTCATGGCACATTGAGCCTACAGTGGCTCATTAAATGAGCATCAGCACCTATTCATAGAGTCAGAGAACTGTACAGCATGCATACAGACCCCTTGGTCCAACCCTTCCCTGCTGACTAGATATCATAAATTAATCTAGACCTATTTGCCAGCATTTGGCCCATATCCTACTAAACCTTTGCTATTCATATACCCATCCAGATGCCGTTTAAATTTTTTAATTGTACCATTCCTTACCACTTTCTCTGGTAGCTCATTTCATACATGCACCATCCTCTGCATGGAAAAAGTTGCCCTTTAGGTCCCTTTTAAATCTTTCCTCTCTGTCCCCTCTAGTTTTCGACTCCGCTACCCTGGGAAAAAGACTTTGGCTATTCATCCAAAACACGCCCCTCATGATTTTATGAACATCTATAATGTCACCCTTCAACCTGTGATGCTCCAGGGAAAATAGTCCCAACCTATTCTCCCCTGTTTTTCTCCCCATACCCTTAAATGTTAGTTTTATCCAAATAATCATACTATATCTTCTTGAATGCCTCTGGAATTGAAAATGGTTTGATAGACATTATTTATTTTTAACTCCGTTGTATTATTGAATTCAAATTCGAAACTGGATCCCCAGAGCATTATCCAGGTCTCTGTGTTATTAATTCAGTGGAAGTACGACTACATCATTGCCTCTCATGCCACCCAACTATTAACACCCACTCCATTTCATTCTCTAGACTATCAACATTTACTTTATTTGTTCTTGAAATGTTGTCACCTTCAATCCAATGTCAACTGCACAAATAATGCCACCACAAGCCAAGTATAGAGTGTAAGTTCCTGTTTTTCTCTTCAAGAGAGGAGGAAAATTGCTTGCATTTGAGGCCCTGCTAGAATCAGTTACATTAATCATGTATTTACTTACTCAGTATTACCACTCATGTGGCATCAAATTGCACTTCATTCATTGTCCAAAATGCACGTTACAAATTGTATTGAGTAATCCTGATCATTGTGTTATTTGCACTAATTTCCTCTTTGGCATACCAAGTTAAACAAATATAATCAGACAAAGTACTTTAAAAGTGTCACATGGGCTTGACATTTCTGAAACACATTCCATATCTATTAATGGAAGCTAACACTTCACACAAAACTATAAGAATGCATCGTAATTGATGTGCAGGTGTGCCTTTTCTTGGGGCTAGCTAAGGGGCTATCACTGTGAATTTTCACCAGGATTTCAGTCTATCAAGGTAGTATAAAGTGGTTATGCAATATCCATTTAGATATTGTTACACACCTCAGAGCTCCTTATTTGAAGCATGATACTGGCATCCTTGCGAAGCTTTCATGTCACATTTTGTCAGGACCTAATATGAGGCTTTAATGTGACTGATCTGAGGGTTCAGGTACCGTTAATGATATAATGTTTTCTTCTAGACATCCCCACAGATTATCTGCTCACATAACTAACATGGACATCACTATGGGGAGATCTTGAGGTATTGCTTGTAATCTCAAGTCAACTTAAAAGGAGAGAGCAATTACTACACTGTCAGCAAAATCAGTAACTTCCAGTTACTGCTCCAGTCTCCAAAGGAAGAAGCAGCAGGTGAAGGTCCACTAAGGCAATGGAGAATGATGAAAGTAATTTGTGTATTCACCTAGCCCATGATGAAGACGGTCAAGCAGCTTGGGCAGGGGGATTCTCCACCTTCGCTGGCAACCCCAGGTGCATGGTAATATAGACTGTATCCATTTTGCTTTGAGAGCACTCTATCACCAAGCGGCAGAGATGATCAACAAAGAAGGTTTTCACACCATCAATGTTCAATTTATGTGCACCATCGATACCAGATTTTGGAGTTTCTACCATCATGGGAAGATAGATATACTAGATATCATGAAGGCTGCTGTGATTCTTCCATATTGGAGAACTCACAGGCTCTGCAAGATACTTGGGCAATACAGGGATGGCTGTTTGGAGGAAAGTGCTACACTGTCCAAACTTGTCAGATGACACCTTCGTGAAGCTTTCAGACTGAATGGAGCTATAACCAAAAGCAAAATACTGCTGATGCTGGAAATCTAAAATAAAAACAGAAAGGGGTGGAGAAATATAGCAGGTCTGACAGCATCTGTGGAGACAAAAACAGAGTTAATGTTTCCAGTAAAACATGATTCTTCTTCAGTATATGTTCTTCAGAAGATCCAGTGCTGCTAAACCTTCTACGTGGGCCACAGTGGAACAAACCATAGATCTCATTAAGATGAGGTTTTGGTATCTAGAACCCAATGATGCAGCACCTGGAGAGGCATGCTGTGCTGTTCACAACTAGAGCAGACAAAGAGGGGCCTGTCCTGGATGCAGAAGAAATAGGAATTGACAGCAATCTTCTGAGGATGAATATGAGGATTAGGACATTTATCAGGAGGAACATCCAGGACAGCGTGATGGTGTGGCGTATTGCTGAATGCAAGAAGTCAGGAAGAACCTAATTGCAACCTATTTCCAGCTTGAATGAGCTGGGTTTGGACTTGCTTCAACGGTTTAAAATTCTGTTGGTTACATGACAACGACTCGCCGCTTAGTGCAAATAGTATGTGGACTTTCATATTCCTTCAGTCCTTCATCTTTTCTGTTGCCAAATGAAGTTTTGTGATCCATCTGATTACATATTTGGTATCTTCAGTTGATCCCACTTTCAAATATCTATGTGACCCATTGCCTATTAGGAAAAATGCACCAATCTATGAGATAGTGAACTAATAACGCATGGTGCTAAGGTCAGGTAGCTCTTCAGGATTCAGTCAGTATATCATATCAAGATTCATGCAGTGAGGTCTCTCATGATAGGCAGCACATTGAGAAGAATCCTGAGGCATCCTCTTTCTGACCTTTTCATAATTAATGATCCTGCAACATTTCAGAGTACATTTAAGCTAAGACAGTGTTCTCAAATGCTTGCACATTTTGTAGGACAGCAATGAACCTGCGAGACGCAGAACGTTGTGCAGCTCTTCTTGACATGTATGTATGTGCAGTAAGGGAGAATGGGCATGTAAGCTGTATAATGTACACCTCCCAGACCAGTACACTCCCTTGTAAAGCTGAAAGATAGAATGAACCTATCCTCTCAAAGATGTGGGAAGCAGTTATTCCATACTCTCATTTATAAGCTGGGTATAATTACGGAGTGATGTGTGTCAGGTCCCAGCATAATCCCTGCAAACTATGTATAGCCTCATCATTGTCCACTTTAAAGTGCAATCCATGGCTGTAATCATCAATATCACAGTTCAAGAATCCCCAAAGTCTGAGGCTATCCACGGTCAATTCGGCAGTTACTTGGTAGAGATGAGCAATACTCAGCCATTACAACTTCTTTCATTCTTGGGATGTCTGAAGAGGCTGTTTATGCATCACATGGATGTGACTTTATCAAGTCTAACAGTGATAAAGACACAGGTGCAGGCATTTCAAGATCAAATTGAGATATATTTGCAAAAGAACACAATTATTTCCAATTATATATCCCTGTGTCCTCTCTGTGTCTTCTGTAAGGATTTTCCTTCTTCTGCTTCTCACTTTCTTAAAGTACTGCCCCCACATATGCAACTGGGGTGGAGGGAGCCTGTTCTGTAGTTGGTCCTTTTGGTCTGGAAGTTAAATGGTTGGCCTTGTAGATGTATGTACCTAGCTGGCCCATGCCTGCTGGAAGTGTCTTGTCAGATGTGGACTGAATCCCCCCAGCTGGAGCTTTTTCAGACTTTGGCTGGGCCAGTGTCCCGAGAGGAAGCTTCTATGTGGCTCCTCCCACCTGTGGAACTTGCCTGTGGTACATTTTCTCCTCAAGAGGAAGGGGCACCTGGAGTGAGGACAAGATTCCTCATCTCTCTCTTGCCTTTCCATTGATCTGTAGCACCTACGACTGATGCATTGGCATGTAAGTCTGTGCACAGTTTTGACTGACATTATGTGCTGGACCTGGCTCTCTATCGGGGCGGGGGGGGGGGGGGGGGGGGGGGGGGGGGGACCGACAACAGACACATTCCAGAGCTGGAAGGACACTGATAACATTGGTGAATTCCTCCATCATTTGATCCAGCTTACCAATTGCTTCTGACAAACCTCCCAACTGTTCTTGTGCCTATGTGTGCATTTTGACCAAGCCAATTATGGCCATGATGAGGGGTTCATCTTCTGACTGCGAATGAACAGTTGTCTCATTCTGGCAGCGGTCTAAGCGCCAGAGATTTGGGGTGACTCTTCCTTGACTTGCTGTGGACATATGTCAGTGATAGGTTCATTATATCATGCTCCAAATCTAATCAGGATCAATGACAGACCAAAGTGAAAGTTTCTGATCTGGGGGGCAGGGTGCGAATGAAAGCCTTATTGCTGCATCCCCTGTGGGTTAGTGGCTTCCTCCTCAGAGGTGGAGGTGGCAATAGAGCTGAGAGTCTTGGACACCACCAGCCTTTTTAACTAGGCTCACTGGGTGTGACTAATGCCTGCTTAAGAGATGGAATTAGTTGGCAAAGAAGGATTGCGGAGACTAAGATTGAGTTTGCAGTGGTGGCCATGGGACAGCAGCACATCACAACACTCTGAAGCTTAAAGGGTTTGTTGGCCATTGAAGTCTCCCAGACTCCATATGAATAATCGTGCCCTTATCCAGCAGATTCCAGAATTAGCTCCTCACATGGTGTGAAGGCTGAATGAGTACAGAGGGCAAGAAGCATTAATTGTTTGGGCAATGAGCCATTGAATGAGCAGGATGGGTGGTATGGTGAGAGCTGTAGTCCATGATCTTTGGCAGAGGGGTGTGCAGTAACAGAGAGGTAGAAGAGAAAAAAATGGGGCACGTTCTTGCAGAGCGCAGAAGACCTTTTCTGTATTGCTATGCATTCCGTTAAACCTGCATAATAGCACTAATCCAGGTCACAATTTCAGTCCCTGCTGGGTTGTGTCTGGTGGCATGATCCACTATGGAGGTTCGTAGGAAAAACTGCTCCCCTCTAGTTCGTCACATCGTTCACCAGCACTTCCAGATATATGTCCATGAAGTGGTATGCCAGTTTCTGGGACAATCGTTGAGTAATACACAGTGTAATGATTAGTTCCTGACTTAAAGTGTCTGAAACAGTGTGAGCTCTGAGTATAAATTGTGATCAGAGATAATGGGAACTGCAGATGCTGCAGAATCCAAGACAACAAAGTGTGGAGCTGGATAAACACAGCAGGCCAAGCAACATCTTAGGAGCATGAAAGTTGACGTTTCGGGCCTAGACCCTTCAGGCCCGAAACGTCAACTTTCGTGCTCCTAAGATGCTGCTTGGCCTGCTGTGTTCATCTAGCTCCACACTTTGTTATCTTGAGCTCTGAGTATGGCGCCAGCGGGATAGATACCAGCAGCTCCCAGCAGTGGCGAGCACTCTCCTGTTGTGTGATTCCGTAAGAGCTTTGACAAAGAGCCCAGTTATTTACATAATGAGGTGAAGAACAGAAGATTGTATGAAAAACCTTGCTCAGAACAGACAAGGTGCAATTAATGTCACTGGGCAAGACGCTATTTCAAAATGGGAAATAATGGATCTTGATATTTTTCCATACACCCGTTGGCCACCCATTAACAAGCTCCAATTCTCCAAAAATCAGCTGCTTGTCTGTCATCCTGCACTTTGTTCTCCTCGCTATGTTCATTGTATTTGTGGTTCCCAGCACCTTAGTATTTTACGTTAAAATTTTCAACTTCAGATCCCTGCATTTGCGTCACAACAGCCGATATCTTCACAACCTTGTCCACACCCTTCAAATTCTGGACCTCTTGTGCAATTCTTCACTCTGTCAATTCAACTGGTTAAACATAAAATTAATATGAATTAAATGGCCGTACAGCAATGCATACAGTGTCCACTATAAAACAGGGGAGTTGGAGGCAGATCATGGAATTGCTGGAAACAGCAATACTAAGAATGTGACTAAAAAATCAGAACAAATCGGTGTTAGGAATTAAACATTGCAGAGTATAAAATAGTGACAAAAGATGGAGACGGAAAATGGGGCAGTGAGGTAGCTGAACTGATTAGCAAAAACATTGTTTCTAATGTCAATAAGAGATAAAGCTATCAATACGATAAAGGTAGAATTCTTATCACAGAATTCCAGAATCCCTACAGTATGGAAGGAAGCCGTTCAGCCCGCACTGACCACCCCCCCCCACCCCAAGAGCATTCCATCTAGACCCAATCCCTGTAACACTGCATTTAACATGGCTAGTCTGCATCAAAGATAATGGGAGCTGCAGATGCTGGAGAATCCAAGAAAGCAAAGTGTGAAGCTGGATGAGCACAGCAGGCCAAGCAGCATCTTAGGAGCACAAAAGCCGACGTTTTGGGCCTAGACCCTTCATCAGAGATCTCTGATGAAGGGTCTAGGCCCAAACGTCGGCTTTTGTGCTCCTAAGATGCTGCTTGGCCTGCTGTGTTCATCCAGCTTCACACTTTGTTAATCTGCATCAAACCTGAGTCCCTGGCACTGTGAGGCAGCAATGCTAACCACTGAGCCACCCTCCCACCCTTTATGGATAAAGATAAAAGACAGGAAAGGATCAATCGTAAAAATAAATTTTATCTGCAGTCTACCTAATAGTGGATGGGAGGCAAGGGAAGAAACATGCAAACATATTAAAGAAATTAATATAAAAAAGTGGGAAGTTTTTGGATAGCAGACTAAGCCAGAGAACATATCCCCATGTGCCAGCCTCATAATGTTTAATGTTCCATGCAGTAATTGGCTGTAAATGGAAATTTTGGATGTCACTGAATGCAAGTCCGAATTTGTGGCTCTCTAATCCCAGTGCCAGTACCCAGACCTTCATCTGTAAGCAACTCACAAATTCTAAATCTCAGAGTTGAAGACCAGTTAAGTGTAGTGGTGGTCTCATGCAAGGAGTGTTGAGGGTAAGGGAGATGGGGAGATAGGAGAGGTCATGACAGAGAAACTGAGGTTTGAGAGGAGGGGATGTTTCCTAACTCAAAATGGATATTTAGGGATATAGCCTCTTTTCGCACCTGAGGTCCAAGCATGTCGCAGGCCGGATCCTCAACACGGTCAATCTTGGTGTAATATCCATACACTTGATTTGACTGCCACCATTCTACTCCCGGGTAGGAATCTACAGGGTCTGCTTGGAGTACTGTAGCCAGTGTTCCAAGAAGAAGAGACTTTTGTCTAAAATACATTGTCATTTATTGCATGATAGCAACTAGGTACAATTTAAATTGGTATGATGGTTGTTATTACTGAGACTATATGGGCAATTATGAGGTCAGGTTTTACTCCTTATAAATCCAAAGCTGTTCTCCATCTGAATCTGTATAACTTTTCATACTGGACAGTAGTTAATGTATTTTTCAGCATTAACCCTTTCAGACGCTTCTACCTTCATATAACAAAGTAGGGTCTCTGCCAGTGTCAAAAACTGAGACCAATTGGGAATTGGTCAATGATTGGCTGCTTAATGACATAAATTGAGGTGAGAATGGGCAGTTCATTCTGGGCCTTGCTAGCATGGCATATGATTTTAGCATCTGGTCAACAGGAGGATTACCCATGGAATTTTATGGCTCGCTCCCACAAATCCATCAGCAGGGGTCCATAAAATTCTGCCCACAGAATAATCATTATGGGTAACTTTAATAATCATAATATTAATTGGACAGAAGAGGCAAGTAAAGATAACAAAAGTCCCAAATATATATAGTCATTGTTTCTAACCCAATATGTAAACTCCCAACTTGGGAAGTGAAATATCCCCACAGATGCTGGTATCCCATCTTCAAGTCACCCTTTATTTACACATGAACAGTCTTTGCCTCTCGTACTGCCTCACACAGATGCAGGCACATCAGAATGCAGTATCTCTGACAATCGCCCTTCCTATATACCAACCAGGGCTCCCTGGTTCGGCCACATTAACGGGCCCAGCCAGGGAACTCATGTTCTATGATGTCCAGCTGGCAGACCTCATTACAATCACTCCAGGAAGATTCATTATTAGATCTAGCCCAGCACATTCCCATCCACTCAAGAGCTCATCCAGTAACATGAGAAGCGAGTGGGTGCAAAATGTGCAGCCCACTGTCATATGAAATAAATAATTCTGGAAAAGCTCAATTGACCCCAATATTACTCTACTATGGCATAATACAGGTGGTGGGACAGCCTGATTGTTAAAAGTGTTTTTAAAATTGCAGGAAGTGGGTACTATCTTTGAGGGGTACATTCTTGACCATCTGTGGGACCCCACCCCCACAGAAAACAATACACCCCCTTCCTTCCTCCCCAGCTGTAATATAAAAAACAATCCTCATAATTTCTCCCCGTCCAATACCTTCGACTTGTCTTGGTGCAGGATCCATGGCAGTTTTGCTTGTTGATCGGTTGAAAACCTATTAACTTTTTCATCAGTAGAACGAGCGGTTTGCCCTCCCAATAAGTGCAACCCAAAGTGTCCCATAATTGATCAGTAAATTAGGCTAGAGATTCTGCAGTCAGGAAACAAGTAGTGGAATGGCTGTAAGACAGAAAGAAGACTGCAGAGGTAAAGGGTAATTACTCAGTGTGGGAGAAGGTGGGAAGTGGTGTTCCACCAGATACTGGGTACTCTGCCATTCATAACTTATATGAATGATTTGGAGTTTGTATCAAAAATACAATTTCTAAATTTTCAAACTACACCAATCTGAGGAGATAAGTACTGAGGATGTCAGCAATAAATTACAGGAGGACATCAATAAACTTGAAAACTGGGCAAATAATTGGCAAATGATCTTCTATACAAATAAACGTGAAGTGGAAGAATAGGAAAGTTATTACTTGGAATTTACGAGTCTAGGCGAATAAAGGGACCTTAAAGTACAAATACTAAATGATGAAACATGGTGTAACAGATTATTTCAGGAGGGGTAAAATTAAAAAGTAGGGAAGCTTTGATAAACCTGTATCAAACTTTGATTTAACCACAGTTATAGTGTTATATGCAGTTCTCATCCCCCATTTTGAAAAACAGTAGAATCACTGCAGAGAGTACAAAAAAAAGTTACAAAGATCATACCACACCAGAGTTGGCTGCCTCTGGTGGGAAGAGCATAATTGGAGAGCTTCAATTACATGTCAACAAGAAATCCAACTGGGAATTCAGAAGAAACCTCTTCACTCAAAGACTTGTTGGGTGAATAGAATAGATGTACTTAAAGCAAAGCTAGAAAAGCATTTGAGAGAGAAGGAAAATCATTTCCAATTTAGGTGAGGAAAGATTGAGGGATGCGATGTGCAGCCTAGACAGCAGAATAAACTGGTTGAGAAAATGGCCTATTTTTGGGTCATATATTCCATACAATCCCTTGTGAAAATTATTGGTGACAGAGTTTTTAGTCACCTTGGTCCTAAACTTTAAAACTCATTCTTTAAAAGCTGATTCTCCAACTTTAAAATCTTTTAAGAAGTCCCATTTTAAAAAAAAATTTTAGTCACCATTTCTAAACATTTTTTATTTCTTGACACTTGCACCATTCTCATTCCCTTTTAATTTTGTCCTTTAGTGGAGTAAGCGTGACTATTTTTCATTAAAGGTGTAAGATGGCATTGTTGGAGCAGAATAGTGGATACTTTGGTCTGTAGAAAGTTGTGCTCTAGATGAAGTGGGAACATGTGACGCTTGGGCTGGAAAGGCAAAGTGAAAAAGTGGAATGTATATAACATAGTAGTCAGGTTTAAAAACTACTTAAGTATGGAGCACCAAATGTATGCTGCTTGAGGCACATTTTCTTTTTATCTCAAAGAGTCAGCTTCAATTTCAAACCCAAAGTCAGATGCTGAAAGTTTCCGCTCTGCAGGTTTTTTTTCTAGACATCCTAGGCTCAAAACTATTTTCTAAGTGAACAAAGCCCATAGGACAAACTTAACAGAATTTATCACGTCCTGCAAATACCAGATTTATGCTGTTCACTATTTATAACTAAGGATAAAGATACATCCAAACAATTAAGTTATAATATTTGTATATGTTGCAAACACCGTTATCACATTTAAGCATCTTCTGACAGATCTAACAGAGCTTAAACAGTCACCTAAAGTGTGGCATTTAAAGAATTGTGTCTTTGGAAAACAGGGTTTTGTGTACAATATATAACTAAGATGTCAATGAACAAGCTTTGATGTTCTTTTCCCACAGTGTATATAAGCAATTAGTTAGCATTGCCCAGTAATCAACAAACACCTCACATCCACTGGGGTATAAAGTCACCGATCTGAGATTCAGCAGTTGTTGTTCAGTAGGCTTTCTGGTTAACCTGTGGGCAGAGGAAAATAAGATTGAGATAGAAACACAGTCAGAGTTTTGAAACTGATATGTGCAATGTAGGTAGCATGATTGTGCCAGGTACCTGGGTTCAATTCCAGCCTTGAGCGACTGTCTGTGTGGAATTTGCACATTTCACCGTGTGTCTGTGTGGGTTTCCATCAGGTGCTCCAGTTTCCTCCCACTGTCCAAAGGTTAGGAACACTTGTCTATGGTAAATTCTAGGTGGATTAGCCATAATAAATGTGGGGATAGGGTGGATCTGGGTCTCTTTGTAGGGCTAGTGCAGACTAGATGGGCCAAATGGCCTCTGTCCGCACTGTAGAGATTCTATGATAAAGGTAATCTGACCCCGAAGCCAAAGAGACTCAAAGTGCTGCACAACAGTCAGAATCATTTTACATAAATCTAGGGCATAGTGTTGCGGGCAAGAGTAGCTTCTTTGTTATTCTGTATTATTACTCAATAACAGTATAGTATCTGAACTACAAAGATCCAATCATAATTTGTTAGTTCATGTGCTGTGGAGATAAAGTAATTTATAGTAGATCAGGAAGTAAAACTGAAACCACAAATAGATCAGACTTGTTTATAGCAGGTTTGAAGGACTGAATGGCTGCTACGTCCAACATTCCTACGGCACAACAATGCAGTTCAGATTACAAGACAATACTATTGGTCCAGCTTTGTGTCAAGTTATTATAAAATTATTATTATATAATAATAAATAATTCCATAACATTCTTTGTTATTTTAAGAAAAGACAAGACATATGCAATTAAAAGGGGCTTCAGCCATGTTGTAGAACAGACAGACCTAGGGATTCAGGTACATAATTCTTTGACGTTTGCAGCACATATAGATAAGATGGTTAAGAAGACACTTAAATTGCTCGCCTTCATTGTTCAGACCTTTGAGTATAGGAGTTGGGACATTATATTGAGGTTGTACAGAATGTTAGTGAGGCCTCTTCTGGAGTACTGTGTCCAGTTCTAGTCTCCCTCTTATAGGAAGGATATTATTAAGCTGGAGAGGGTTCAAAAGAGATTTACTCGGATGTTGCCAGTTACGGCCGGTTTGAGTTACAAGGAAAAACTGTATAGGCTGGGACATTTTTCACTGGAGCGTGGGAGCTTGAGAGATTACCTTATAGAGGTCAAGAAAATAATAAGAGGTATAGGCAAGGTGAATGGCAAGTATCTTTTCCCTAGGGTCAGTATTTCAAGACTTGGGGTATATGTTTAAAATGAGAGGAGAAAGATTGAAAAAAAGACACGAGAGGCAATTTTTTTTCGCACAGGGAGTGGCTCATTTGTGGAATAAACTTTCAGAAGAAGTGGTGAATGCGGCTACAGTTACAAAGTTTAAAAGACATTTAGGTAAGTATATGAATAAGAAATATGTGGAGGCAATATGAGCCAAGTGCAGGCAGGTGGGACTAGTTTAGTTTGGGATTATGGTCAGCATGGGCTGGTTGGACCAAAGGGTCTATTTCCATGCTGTATGATTCTATGACTGTATGATAAAATATTAACTCAGAAATATTCCTAAATAGAAGAAAATCAGAAACATTAGAGGATAATTGGAAACACTATGTCTGAAATACATGTGCATAAAATTCAAATGGGCAAGTTAGTAAAGTTGTATCAAACATCTTTTTCCTATTAAACATATAAAACTTTTATCTTCATTCAGAGCTTATGGGCTTCATTGGCTGGGCCATCACTTATTGCCTATAAAGTTGCCCTTAAGAAGGTGATAGTGAGCTGCCTTTTTGTATTGCTGAAATCCATTTCAGGTAGCTACAATCAATGAAGGTAGATATTAAGCCAGCGAAAGTGAAGGAACGGTGATATACTTCCACGTCAAAATCATTAATGGCTTGGAAGGCAACCTGCATGTGGTGGTGTTCCCATTTGTATGTGATCCTTGTAGTCCAAAGTTGAAATGGTCATTACTTTGGAAGGTACTGTCTAAGGAGCCTTGATGAATTTCTGCAGTGCGTGTCGTAGATGGTACATACTTCTGTTACTGTACACTGGTGGCGTGATTATTTCAGGAATATGATGCCAATCAAGTGTGCTGTTTTGTATTAAGCCTCTTGAGTTTTGTTGAAGCTGCACTCACCCAGGCAAGTGGACAGCATCGTACCTAACTCCTGACTTGCACATTGTGGATGATGGATAGGCTTTGCAGAGATAAAAGGCAAGTTACGCACTTCAGGATTCCTAATCTCTGAACTGTTGTAGCCACTGTATTTATGTGGCTAGTACAGTTCAGTTTCTAGTGAATGTTAACTTCCAGGATGTTGATAACAGGGGATTCAGCAACTGTAATGTCATTAAACATCAAGGAGTGATGATAAAATTCTCTCCCATTAGAGATGTTCATGGCCTGGCACTTGTGTGGCACAAATGTGACTTGCTACTTTTCAGCCAAAGCCTGGATATTGTCCAGGTCTTGTTGCTTATGGACAGGACTGCTTCAGTATCTGAAGAGCCACAAATGATGAACATTGTGAAATCATCGACCAATATTGTTTGGATTTTATGATGGCAGAAAGGTCAATGATGAAGCAGCTGAAGATGGTCAGGTGAAACTTGTTGGTATTGAAAATTGTAATAAAAGATACATTTATGAAGTCGAGTTCGCTCTGTATACATGACATCTAGGTACGAATGGAGTCAATCAAATCCATTTGTCACCAATTCCCATTCATCCATCCCCCACAAATCTCGGAACCTCCTCGCTGACAACGAACCAGAAGCCAAATGACAAACCAGATTAACTAACCAGCCATACGACTTCCATCAACAATAACACAACACATTGAAACTGTGGCTCTACCAGCACAACCGGCACCTCCAAACTTGACTGACTCTCTCAATGAAGACCAGGGATCCCAGCAGAATAAGCCTCAAACAGCAGAATCTATTTAAACAAAAACCTTGGCTAATGATTCGGTTCTATACACCAGTTAGTGAGCCACTCCACTGGTTACTTGCTGTAGACTGTTATTCTTCACATAAATCCCAAATACGTCTATGACTCGATACGTGGCCTCGCATTAAAAGGTACACCAGCTCTCTTAAATAAACCACAGACGCTGTAAATCAGGAACAAAAACAGAAGTTGCTGGAAAAGCTCAACAGGTCTGGCAAGATGCGTGAAGAAAAAAAAAATCAGTTAGCATTTCGGCTCCGGTGACCCTGCCTCAGAACCAGCTCTTGTTCATTGGAACAAATGACAGAACAGCTTTTAACTGCGGCAGTCACCTGTACGGATATGGCCCTTTGGCTAGACGGAAATATAAAGGCAGTATTTGACTCTGGGTTTGTGGGTCAATGCAGTAGACGCTAAACTGCAGCGCGGTACCTGACAGCGTTAGTGACCGCAGCGCGCGGCGCGACCCTCTCACCTGGCAACCGCTGACTGACAACTCCCGCCCCCTCGTGCCACTGGCCAATCGCGACGGCTGCCTCCTGGTGATTGACGGTCGACCGTGACACCAAATAATAGGAGGCGGGGCCTCGCCGCCGGGAAGTGTCAACCGATAGGAGCGCCTGCAAGGAAGAGGGCGGTACCTTATTGAAAAGCTCTCTCTCCCTTCAGGTACCATCTGCGTTGTCAAAATGAAATAGGCTGTGTATGGCACAGTTTTAGCATTTTGAGTCCAGTAGCCACTCTTCTGCTTTCTATCCACGATCAGCTGAGTTTTACAGCAATTTCCGTTTGTGTTTCTGATTTCCAGTATCTGTAGTTCTTTGGTTTTGTTATTTAGAAAAAGATGACAACTGGTTGACAAGACAACTCTGATTGTCATGGAGAAAGTAAATAAGGAACTGTAAGTTCCTTGAGCTCTTTGGTAATCCACTGGAGATGAAAACACAAATGTCTGAAGAGAACACATTTCTTTTATTATTTTTACATTTATTCATTCATGGGACGAAGGTGTCACTGGCCAGGCAGCATTTATTGTCCAGAGATAATAGGAACTGCAGATGCTGGAGAATCCAAGACAACAAGGTGCAGAGCTGGATGAACACAGCAGGCCAAACAGCATCTTAGGAGCAGGAAAGCTGACGTTTCAGGCCTAGACCCCTTATTGCCCATCGGGAGTCAACCACTTTGCTGTGGGTCTGGAGTCACATGTAGGCCACACCAGGTAAGAATGGCAGTTTCCTTCCCTAACGGACATTAGTGAAGCAGATGGGGATTTCCCTGACAATTGGCAGTGGATTCATGGTCATCATTAGACTCTTAATTCCAGATATTTATTGAACTCAAATTCCACCATCTGCCATGGCAGAATTCGAATTCAGGTCCCCAGAACATTATCTGGGTCTCTGGATGAACAGTCCAGCAATAATATCACTCAGCCATCATCTCCCATGCACATGGATGTATTTTACTTCTAGGAAGCATGAATGAACCAAGTTATGAATTTGACCGATCATCTGGAATTGGGTGATAATATAGCTGATAACACAATCAGAATTGTTCAGCAAGTGATAACCTCTTACTCTGATGACCAACATACAATTTGTCATCTTTGCTGCCTGCTGCGTCTGCATGCTTACTTTCAGCAACTGGTGCAAGAGGACATCCAGGTCTCATTGAACATTTTCCTCTCTGTTTACAGCCATTCAAATAATAATCTGCCTTCCTATTTTGCTACTGAAGTAGATAATCTCACATTTAACCATATTATATTGCATCTGCCATGCATTTGCCCACTCACTCAGTCTGTCCAAATCTTACTGCAAGATATCTGAACCTTCCTCACAGCTCACCTTTCCAACCAACATTATGTCACCTGAAGATTTTGAGATAGAATATTTAGATCCCTCATCCAAATCATTAACATAGATTGTGAATAGCTGGGTCTTAGTACCATTCTCTGCAGTACCCCATTTGTCATTGCTTGCTATTCAGAAAAAGATCCATTTGTTCCTACTCTGTTTCCTTTTTGCTCACCAATTTTCTGTCCATCTCAATACACTAATTTTACGCAGTTATCTCGAGTGGAACTTTGGTGAAAGTTTACTCAAAGTCCAAATGAACTACATCCACTGGCTCTCCTATCAATTCTACTGATGACATTCTCAAAGAATTCCAGTAAATTTGTTGAACATGATTTCCCTTTGTAAATCTATGCTGATTTCATCTAATTCTATCACTGTTTTCTAAATGCTATGTTACAATATACTTGATAATGGATTCTCACTTCTTCCCCACTATTGACATCAAGATTCACTAGTCTATAGTTCCTGTTTTCTCTCAAAGTCCCTTTTTAAATATTGGAGTCACATTAGCTACCTTCCAAATTGTAGGAACTGTTCCAGAATCTTCAAAGATGACCATCAATGCATCCACTATTTCTAGGGCCACTTCCTTAAATACTCTGAGATGTGGATTATCAGGCTCTGGGGTTTTATCTGTCTTCAATCCCATCAATTTCTCCAGCACCATTTCACTACTAATACAGATTTGCTTCAGTTCCTCCATTTCACTAAAATGCATCATTCCCAGTATGTTATTCATGTCCTTCTTTTGTGAAGGCAGAAGTGAAGTATGTATTCAGTTTGTCAGCCATTTCTTTGTTCCCAATATAAATTCCAGTTTCTGACAAAGGACTTAACATTAGTTTTCACTAATATTTTTCTCTTTACATACCTGTAGAAACTTTTACAGACAGTTCTTAGGTTCCCCACAAGTTTATTCTCATACTCTATTTTCCCCTTCTTAATCAATCCTTTAGTTCTCTTTTGCTGACTTCTAAATTGTTCCCAGTCGTCAGGTCTATTGTTTTTCTTGCAAATTTGTATACTTTTTTTGCATCTAATGCTATCTCAACTTGCCTCATAAGCCATTGAGTGACCATTGTTCTCTTTGCACTATTGCGCCAGATAGGAATAAACAATTTTTGTAGTTCACCCATTTGCTTTTTGAATGTTTGCCACTGCATATCCATTGTAATGCCTTTCAGTAACACCTCCCAACTTGTCATAGCCAACTCACGTTTCATACATTTGTACTTTTCCTTATTAAGATTTAGGACCCTGGTCTCAGAAACAACTACCTCACTCTCCATCTTGATGAAGCATTCTATCATTTTATGGTTGTTCATCCCCAAGGGGTCTCTCAAAACTACAAGACCAATTATTCCTTATTGTTGCATAATACCCAGTCTAAGATGGCCTGTTCTGTAGTTGGTTCATCAACATATTGGCCCAGAAAACCATTCTGTACACATTCTAAGAATTCTCTACTGTTGTGACTAATTTGCTTTGCCTAATCTATTTGCGGATTAAAGTCACCCATAATTGCAAATATTCCTTCATCACATGCATCTTTCATTTCTTGTTTAATGCCATTACCAATGTCACCACTGCAGTTTGGTGGTCTATATATCACTCCCACTAAAGCTTCATTAGTATTAAGGTGAGGTGAGGTGGGGTGGGGTAATAAAGTTTAATTCTGCATAGCAGCTTATTTGATAACTAACTTGGCCATTTTTTTTTAGGACTTATGCTTTAAACAGAAGCTAGATTTTAAGTTTACTTAAAGTGTCTTTTGTTCCAACTAAGCATAATAGTGAGAAACAAATTGACAACATTTATTTTGGTGATTGAATAAGACATTTACCCTTTTAGTATAGCTTATCAAGTGGCGAGGTTGAATTCTTATCACCGTCATGATGAACTCTAGCTGTTATTCTTGCACAAGAAAGAGAGGATTGCTTCTATCATTCATGTGTTAAATAACCTACATGGAATCACAGAGACAAGGAAAGGCCCAAATTATTTCCTTAGCCCATGGAGAGTTCAGCTGTAGCAACAGAAGTTTTACCACATTTAGTATTCCTCCTGCCAATGCTCAGAGTAATCATCCAATATTCATACCAATAATCATTCTCCAGAGTGGTCTGTTGGATAGTATAAGCACCTGAACATGTAAATTGAATGTAATACCCTCCATGGTAAAATGGCCTCTGTTAATAGTTGGCTAGGCATGTAGAATAGCTGTTTGGATGAGGTACAGGGGAACTATCCTAGTCGTTGGAGCCAAATTCCAATTTCCAGCAACAGGCAGCTGATTGGAGACAAGGATCTTCAAATGAAGTGAATCTCTTTATTACTGTGGTCAGAATGTTGACAATTACACTCACAACAAGACAAATTTAGCAGCATTTATTTTAAATGATTTTCAAACTCGATATTTAGCTTAATGGGACAGCATCACATTTTGAATTATGCAAACAATATTTGCTGTAATAAACTGGTCAAAACAGGTTGTTTCTGGTCTTCGTTTTCATTTTATTTCAATTTTCACAGGCCAAATTTCAAAAAAAAGGATTGTCTTAAAAGTGCGCTAGTGCCTTCCATGATCTTTACAAGCCCAACATCGTGATTATGGTGATGAATAAAAATACATAAATACACTATCTGGTATATTCTTCTATGAACACATATGAGAAAGCTACTTCTGATTTTACTCAGAGTTTGGCCAAGTTATTTCCCTTACAGGTCAACAGCACAGGTTTCTGGACAGGTGTGGCTAGTACACCAACTTTCTCAACACTACTACTGGGATTTAGGGGGGTAAGGACAACATAGGTTAGGGGGCAATACAGCAAACTATGCAATAAATAGATGGGAATAATTTTCCAGATATTTCCTTATATTGCATAGGCTTGTATTTGTTTCAAAGAATACCTTGTTTTACTTGGAGATTTATGGGCATTTTGCTCATACAAAGAAATAAGAAATAATACTTGATTGCTGGTAACAGAAACACTACCTCATCTCAACTGACTAAATCAAACCTAATGGGTTTGTGTGACTTTGCTAAATTGTTTCTTAATTCTGTTAGTTCACCTACATTCCATAGGGTTGAATAGAGCAGTGCATCTGGAGTTACTTCACAGCCAACTCGATGTGCATATTTGTTTTCATTCTTATTTACCTCCTCTCATTATTTGGAAACTTGTGTTTAGTGGCAAATACACTAAAATATTAAAACTCAAAAGGATTACCAGTGTGGGTTTATAGCTGAGAGCGAACATTAGGAACACTGATCAAGTTTAAATTAGATAGGTCTCCTTACTGAATTAAATTATGCAAAGCACATTTATTTACAGATTGATATTTAATTATCTATCAGTTCCTGTAAACTAGAGTTGGATACAAGTTCACAGAATGAGACTCTTTTCCAAACAGGTGGCATATTATGCACGAGGACAGGATCCTCATTTATAAGTAAAATTATATCAATGCCATAAAAATTAAACATCTTTACAATTCATTTCATTAGTACTGCAAATAAAGAAGATGCTACAGAATTGACAATTCTCAGACTGTACTATACAAATCAGCCAAAATTTGACATGCAAAAATACATCTGAAAGAAAATTTGTAATGAAAAAATTATAATTCACTAACACATTTTCACACTTACCAGTGCCAAGAGGAGGAATGGTCTAGGCAATAGAGTAATCTGGAATTGGCATTGTTTATCAACTATTTATATTACCTCCAGCTACAATAAGGCCTTCACTATATACATTTCTCACTACAATTAGCAGATAGTGTCATAAATTACTCTTTGACCACCGTCAGTAGTCACCACACATACCACCACTCACCAAGACAGCAGTTTGGTATCAGGATCAGCAAACCAACAGAACAATGATGACAGGATTCAAGTCAGATTTTGGCATTCCTACAAAACACATTCAACTGAATCAAGTGAATAGCATTCAGCTCTTTAAAAAAACTCCTGTTTGAGAATTTTGTATCGGGGGTCCAAACATAGTCATTGCAAAATGTTCAAAAGAGCAAGATACTATGAGCATTTAGTATTAACAAATATGAAAACCCAAAATGTCAAATACATTGAGGGTGGTCAGAGATGATAAAAAGGACAAAAAAAAAATTGATATCACTGAAGTAGGTGACCGATGAGTCATCTGAATAACTTAAGAGAATATTCTGCTGTAAGTATATATTAGTGCATGAGCTAAGTTCTGCAAGTTATTTGGCCTTGGGAACTTCACAGTGCAGGCCAACACCTCATGTCCACTTACTGCACTTTCAATAAGGATCACAGGATAGCAGATAGGAGCAGGAAAAAAGGCTGATTTTATCGCCCCCATAATGCACACACTGAGGTCAGCAGAGTACACACTTTGTTTGAAATCAGCTGACTCAACACAATATAATTCAAACTTGGGATCCTCCTGTTCTGAATGATTCAACTAATCACTGAGAAAAAACCCACTAAGCTATTCAGTCAAAATACTTTATACTCCCTTTCCTGTTAGTAGGTTCCAAGATCAGGCACCAATTATAGACAAAATACACTACAGCCATCTCAGGCCAAGTATTATTCTTTTATACACAATTAGGTGACGCAGAAGAATGGTGCTGTAAACTTTCTTTAAATATTCTCCTTTTAGCAAGCAGGCAATTTAGCCATGTGCTGGTTACAGGAACTGAAATTCACAGATCATCGTTCTGTGCGATATTGCCTGTTATAGATCATAAGACTCATGCTAATTATAATCTAAATTGTGGTCAATTTTACAAATGTGTCCTTGAAATTTGACTGATGAACATTTCTTCTACTCTACCATATTTTAAATTTATTTAACTGTGGTCAAATCCATAAGCAATTGCAAGATCAGACTTTGGTTTATTCAGATACGAAAAGAAAATATTCTAGGTAATTTCTTGCATTATTATTAATGAAGAATAACAATAGAGAACAGTGGATATACTATTTAATCCATAAATAAAACATGTGACACATCACAATATATAGAACAAAGGTTCTATAAGGTCTTATGTGATCTTTTGCTTTTCACCTTAGTAATTACGCTTCTGAGCTGTTCAGCAGGCTTCGTAAGAAAACAGTGTGGGCAAGTGAGGAGAAGGTGCAAGATCTTTCAGGCTGCATGCCTCAGATTCATCATTTAAAGCTCAGCTACACACCACTTAAGATGCCACAAACCTAGAACTACCTCAAACAGTACAGCTTAACTCTACTTAATCTCAAATTATCTAAGAAGAAAGGCAAACTAGCTCCCAGTTTCCAGGACAGAAATATGGATGTACTGGTGCACGAAGTGGTGGAGGTATCCCTTTCTCTGTTGACAGCCAAAGAAGATCAAGCCAATACGCTCAGCCAGCCTGGAAAGAAATTGTAGCATCGGTCCGTGCTGTGTACTGTGAGAAAAGGGATGATCAGCAGTGCTTCAAGAGGGTCAATGATCTTCTGAGCTTCATACAAGTCAGTAGCACCATTTTCTCTGCTATTTCTCACGCAGGGGCCAGCACACAGTCTAACACTGCACATGCATCTCACCAAGGCCGATGAACAACAAGGGCTCTCACTACCTCATCCTCCCAAACTAATAATGCTTTCTGCTCTTGACGTTGCCTACTCATTCACTGAGGATAATTAACTAGTTTTCCTGTGCATGCATGACCACTAACTGTGGTTGCAATCACTTCAATTACACTCTATCCCTCTTTGCCACAGTTGAGGTAAAATCGTCTTACCTCCCTCCCAAGACTGATGCCTTAACTGCACCTGACAGACTCACCTGTAGTCCCCAAACTGGTTGCACTTGACCAGCATGATTCACCACGGTCTCTACCCTACGGTAATTGGATAAGACCCTTAACTGATGGTATATGACTTGAAAGGTATCCCCTTATTGACAGTAGGCTCCCTTCACCCAACTACAGATGTTTCTCCATTGATTTTCACAAATCGCCATTTACATGCACATGGAGTATGTTTGGCGTTTAAGCAGCTGGCTCGTGCTGCAGCTCTGATTTTGATGTTGCATGGTGCCATACTGTAATATGACTGAAACATTTACTCTTCAGTGCTCCCCAATAACACCAACTGTTTCTCTCTCCCTACACTGAAAACCAAGGTAAACTGCAGAGTTAGCAGCCTGTAAGTGAGCACTCAAAGGTCTTTTCACTGTGCTAAGAAAGCAATGCGACCTACAAAGGCTGGCAGTATCAAGTAGGTGCTAAAGTCAGCCAGCACCTAGAAAGCTAACAGCCATAAGATGCTTACATGTTCGCACCAGCACAAAAGCATCCCATATAGATGCAAAAGATACACAGACGTCCCTGAGCATAAAGTGATCTGGAGAAGCATGCAAGACGCAGGTGTTAGTCAACTCCAAAAAAGCCTGAAAGTGGTTTGTGGCAGAGTTAGTCCACGGGCAGGCATGCTGGATGTGGTGGGGTTAATGATTTGTCACAGCAGAGTTCTGAGACGAAGAGTCAGGAAACATTGTGGTGTTGCAGGTATGATGCACTGATGTTGTGCAGAGGTTACTGCAGCATGGTGGCCAGGCCAGGCAATTAACAGGAGTGGAGAATTAGGTGTGATATAAAGAGAGTGAGTTGGGGCTTTAATTAGATGCAAATGCATAGAAATAAAGTAGCTGTGGCTCAAGGATGAAATTCTGATGTTGCCACTCGAGGCTTGACGGAAATATCAAAAAACGCTTCTTGAGGTGAAGAATTTATTTGTTTCATTGTCACCCTATTTTGTCACCACATTCACCATTACTGTCGCCATATCACTGAAGGGAAGATTTTATCTATAATCTCAATTTTGATTCACTGTTCAACGGTCCTTTGAGACCACAGAAGGATAAGGTTGGACAGATGTCAAGTTGCTGTTATATTGTAAGGTTTTACTGAATGATTTATTTATTTCACATCATGTGTTTGTGCCCCTAGCATACCAGAACCTCCATCCTTAAGATTCTCCTTCTTTCTCATACACAGTGTGATTGGCAGCAATCAGGGTGATAACAAATAGAATCCTTTAAAGGAAATGTCTTCTAACATTAGAGGCACAAGTTGAGTTGAGATAGTCTGAACCAATAACACATTGCCTGGAACTCACTGTCAACAGTGGCCCATGTGTATGAGGTGGACATATTACCTGCCTAAATATTTTTCTGTTTTTCTGAATTAATAACTCTTCTTGATTGCTATGCTCCTCAAAATGTTTTAACAACTTTGATTTTAAAATTTCATTTCCTTTACATAATTAGTCCCAATCATAACCAAATAAATAAAAGTATAATTTTAATAAACAGCAAAGAATAGAGCAGCCAAAAGATTAGAATGCTTTAACTTAATTAGGAAACATTCTAAAAACCAAATCTTCTTTAAGCTTTCCTCCAAGTATCCAAAATACCACATATTCTGCAGTTACACGTTGCCAGTGAGAAAGTAGTCTGCTACCAATCTTGATTCATATGTTCATATATGCACAAGGTCCAACTCTGCAAATCATATTTATCTTACATGATTTGGTTTCAAAAACGATCAAAAAGCTGTGAGTATTTTCCTTGAACACATGTGCCATATCCAATAAACCTCAAAGATTCCTTTTCCCCCAATTAACAATTCTCCTTTGTCATACAAGAGGCACCTAAGAATTAATCGTCCATTACATCACCTTAGCAGAATTGAATAAAACTGTTTTGTTGCTAGTTACACAAAGAGTCTTAACAACCCTTTATGCATGTACCCAAATTTCAAGGCCCTTCACTTACCCCTCAGTAACTACTTTCCAGTATGAAGTTTAAATAAACTAAATATGTGAAATTAACGACTTTACTGGCATTAATATTAAAAAAATTCATGCAGTTTATCCCTTTCAAGACCACCACTATGAAATTATGTTGCAGGCTACTGCATCAGTATTCTAGAGTGGGGAATCATTACACTAATCTGTTTCATTAATCCATTATTTTATCATCATAACTGAATTTAAAATCTGAGGGCAAAGCAAACTTAATTGATATACAATCTCTCCTTCAGATACTGCAGGACTGCATGGAACGTCTGCTGTCACTACATCAAAGCATGGCAAGCAGATTAAGTAGGCCTTTTGCAGTTTGAGAAATAAATATATGCAAGATGTCTTCCACCAGCATGGAGTGGAAAGAATTAAGTGCAAAAAAATGAAACTGCAACAAAGCTGGATGCATTGTCATAGTCACAAGCTTGACATATGATGACTATATTTCCAGATTAAAATAACTGCAAATTTCAGTGAAATTTTCATATGGACTTTGAGATTTTCTTCATTTTTCTTTTAAATGCTGCCATCCCCAGTCCTTAGTTTACGTGCTTCAATCATCTGTTTAGAAGCTCGCTTTCGGTCACTTGCAAGGCCAAGCCAACACATGAAATCAATAAAGCATGTTGTTGGGTTCAGTCGTAGACCAAACTCACTTGTTGAGTAGTCGAATGGAAATGTGTGATGATAGTTGTGGAATCCTTCTCCTGTAAAAAAAGGAATAATTTAGTATTCATAAAAAATATTAACCCTCGAGTTTTTACTTCAAATCACAGAATTTAAAGATCTGAGGACTTAATGTCTCTCTATTTAAATTGCTGTGAAGTTAGGAAATAGGTTGAAACTTTGTTTCATTGGATATTAAGAATTTTCTGAGTTCTATACCTCGGTAGCTTTGTTGTGTTTGATTTTGTCTTTTGTTTAATAAATGTCTATTTTAAAGGAACTCAGCAGCCTTGTGTGACTATGGCTCCATGAAGGACTGTAGTGTTAATTAAAATAAAACAAAACATACAATTCATCAGCCAGATTTCATTCTGGGATCTGATCTGCAGTACCATCAGCTGGCAATGTGACACAATGTTTCAAATTAGAAATTCATTTCTGACGTAGGGTCCAGGCCCGAAACGTCAGCTTTCCAGCTCCTAAGATGCTGCTTGGCCTGCTGTGTTCATGCAGCTCCACACTTTGTTATGTTGGATTCTCCAGCATCTGCAGTTCCTATTATCTCTAACCTTTCATGAGCATGGCTGTACCAGCTAAATTATTCTGTATTGCGACCTGTTATCTTATTCCAAGTGTGGTAAGCTTGCTCCTGGCATAACTATGATCTACTTCCTTCACCTTCCTCAGTTATTCCAACACAGGATGGGACAATCAACAGAATGGAGCTGATGCCTGAACCTAAGCTTGGCTAGGGATGAAATCATACAGCTCAATGGAGTTGCACATAGCAACCTGAAGCCTTGATCCATCTGTTGGCAAAAAAATGAAACTGCAACAAAGCTAGATGCATTGTCATTGTCAAAAGCTTGACATATGATGACTGTGTGAAATGTGCTTTTCAGAACATGGAGTGCGACCTTCCCGAGATAAAAAACCAGCAGCACAGAGCCCTTGCAACCTGTTTCCATCTGTCAGAGCCAAAGTGTAATTTTACAGGAAGACAGGTGGAAGATTGTTGGGTATTTCTACAGTGTCTCTTTTGATCCCCCAAGTGGTTGAAATCAGGAGGTGCTATTACTGCAGACAAATACAGTTGAGAAACTCACACAAAATATTTAATATTTTAACTAATGAAAGAAACAGAATCGAGATGGCAGGGCAGGTGGTGTGTTGCCACTGTAGTTAATGGGCACCAGTGCAATTCACAGAAACCACATCTGCAGCAAATGCTGGCTGCACAAGAAACTTTGGTATGAGCTGGAGCCCAAGCTGCAGACACTGTGGCATATCAGGAAGGGGCACAGCTGCCTGGAAGACTTGTTTTTAATCTGTGGTCAGGGACTGGTGCATGTGGCTGCTTTGAAAGTGCTTCAGCCAGTCCTCTTGTCCAATAGGTATGGAGGTTCTTGGCTAGGGAGATGAGAAAACAACAGCATTGTGATCCAGAGTCCCATTTGAGTGGAGAGTTGAAGGAAATATTAATACAGATAGTACTAATAGGGGAGACCATAGTTAGGGAAATAAAACTGTGCTCCTAAGCAAAGACTGGGTTTTGAAGGTGGGTTAAAGATATCTATTTGGGATTGGACAGGAACTTAGAGTGAGAAGGGTAGGATCTTGTCGAGGTCCTCGCAGGTACCAACGACATAGGTAGGCCTAGGAATGAGGCTTGGCTGAGGGATTATGAGAAGTTCAGGGTTTAAAAGTAGAACTAGAAAGTTAATAATCACTTGATTGCCACCTGATCCATGTGCAAACAGGAGTAGGGTAAACAAAGTTAGTGAGGTAAATGTGCAGCTCAAAATTCGTTGTGGGAAAAATGAGCTGCAATTCAGGATCTTTATCTGAGTGCCTGCAGCATTATACCAGAGTAGCTAAGTTGATGGCACAGTAGAAACAAATGAACATGACTTGATAGCTATTTCAGAAATATACTTGCAAATTGATCAAAACTAAGAACTTGATATTCAAGGATATTCACCATTCCAGAAGAATTAGGCAAAAGGAGATAGGGTGGCTTTGTTAATAAAGGATGGCATTGGTGTAGTGATGAATAGTGATATAGGTGCAACAGACTGTGATGTGGAATTGGTTGGGTGGAAATGGGGAATATCAAGGAAAAGTAGTAATTTGTGGAAATTATCTACAGGTTTCTAAAGAGTAGCCTCACTTCAGGACAAACCATAAATTGCAAAATAATGGACTTACGTAAGACGGGTGCTATAAGTGTCAGGGGTCATTTAAATCTGCATATTGACTGGACAAATCAGATCTGCACGGGTAACACTGAAGATGTTGTACAGGACATTAAGGATTGTTTCTTAGAGCAGCCTGTTGCAGAACAGCCTGTTTTAGATCTAGTAATATGCACTGAATTGGGATTAATAAGAGATCTCATGGTTAAGGATCCTGTAGGAAATGGTGATCACAGCATGGTTAAAATTTAAGTACAGATTGAGGGAGAGCAACTCAAGTCTCAAACAAACATCATCAATTTAAATAAGGGGCAACTGTAGGAGTATGAAGAAAGACTTGTCTAAAGCATGTACTATATAACACTTAGCAAAGATTTAGTCTGGTCAAAAAGAAGGACTGGATGAGAAAAATGAATTATCTAGGCTTAACAGAAAGGGCCAGTAAGAGTTTCAAATCAAAATATAAGATAAATAAAGCATAAAAAAAAGTGGTGGGCTAGATGATTTAGATTTTCTTTAAGGAACCAATGGATAACTAAAAGGCTAATAAATGCATTCCTCTCATCAGAATTTGTAGTGGTTAGTTACAACTAACTGGATTGCTAGAGCTTTGCAAAGAACATTTCACAGTCAACCACACTGCTGTAGTTCTGGACAAACATGTAGGCAGACAAGACTGTCCAGAAAGAAAATAGGAAAGAAACAGAAGTTGGGTATGAACGAGCCACGAATTGCTCTGCAAAAATAATCTGAAATACTGTATAAGATGTTAAAAGAAAACAAGACCAACTCAGCAAACTCAATAAAAAAGGACAAATTAAAAAAAAAGAATGTCAGAGGCAGAGGTTATAATGTAAAGTTATATTCATAGAATACCTACAGTGTGGAAGCAGGCCATTTGGTCCATCTAATTCACACCAACACTTGGAACAGCATCCTACCCTGACCCACACCCCGCCTTTCCTATAAATCTGCATTTCCCATGGCTAATCCACCTGGCCTGCATGTCTCTGCCTGGACACTACGAGACATTTTAGTGCGGCCAATCCACCCAACCTGCACATCTTTGGACTGTGGGATGAAACTGGAGCACCCGGAAGAACTCTGGAGACACGGGTCATTGAATTCAGTGCTGAGTCTCAAAAGTTGCAGAGTATCAAGTCAAAAGATATGATGTTCTTCCTCAAGCTTCACTGGAACACTGCAGCAAGCCAAAGGTCAGCATGAGGGCAAGGTGACAAATTAAAATCATTAGCAACTGCAAGGGGGTGTGCTCACAGACTGAATGGAGGTGCTCTGTAAAGTAATCACCCAATTTATGTTGGTACTCTCCACTATACATATAAGCGTTGAATACAATATTCTAATTTGAAAGATTCACAAGTAAGTCACTGTCACATTTGGAATAAGTATTTGGGGCTTCGCAGGGAGAAGACAGTAGTGAAAGGACAGGTAATACATCTGTTATGCTTGCATGAGAAAGTGCTATAGGGAAGTCAGTGGGGTTTAGGGTATATTAACTAGTTAGTTGTATCTAACCACTCTACATCTTAACTGTTGGCATGAAAGCTAGCATCATCGGAAATGATTCAACAAAGATCAAGAAACTGGAGAAATGGAGTAGTTAAAATAACAGTGATAGTCTGTGGATTTGTAGAGAATGTTAGTAGTTAGTTTACCTCTATAAATGGAGACAGAAAAACCAAAGAGGGATGACAGGAATCAGAAATGGACCAGGTGAAGGCAAGAGAATGATGAAAAATGAAAATAAAGTGAATGAAATAGATTTTTTTATTAGATGATGAAAAGGAATCTGTAAGGGAACATTGATAAAATGACATTCTGATTTCAAATATGGCAAATTGAACATTCATATTGGAAACAGGCTCAGTACTGTGGAAGACCAGAAGGATTTGGAGGCAGAGGCTGACAAAACATTAAAAAAGGTACCACCGCTCTCGCATTAGGGAGAGAGGAGGAGAAAGGACTGGTGGTGGTTGAACCTGGGATCACCATGCCTCAGGTGAGGAGAGAGGTTGAGAAGGAGAGCTCTTCTTGCCAGTGTGGGAATTGATTTCACACTGCTGGCATCACTCTGCACTGAAAACCATACATCCAGCCAAGTGAGCTAGCTAACACCTCCTCAGGATAGTACGAGGCTTCACACAAAAAAAAAATCCTAAAGACAAAGCGGTTGTCATCTTCAGGAGACAAGCAAAAAGAGGATTTGGAAAGGTTGAATTTCATCACTAAAATCCCAGATTCATGGTTCAATGTGAGCCACAGGTCAGTCCCTACCTTTTAATAAAATATCATAAGTTTAAGAAGACTTCCATGTTCACAGATCAACTTAACAACCAACTTCTTACTCACCAATTGCTCCAAATGTAACAAAGCGATTTTCTCTAGGACTGATGTATTTGTCGTAGGGTCTATTTCCATACATGTGAGCAGCACTGTTCACCAACCACGTGACATTCAGGGATATCGTGTACCGAAGGATGGAAGCCAGAAAATAGGAATTCCACAGACTTTCTCCCCAGAAGTACCAGGGAATAAAAGTTGGCATGAAGAAACACATGATTAAAACAGAGGTCTTGTAATACCTATGAAAGAAAGCAAATTTTACTCAGACAGAAAATACCAGCACAGTTATCAGAACGTGTACAGACACTAAAAACCACTAACACACAGGTGAACATTTAATTGACTGGCTACAAAGTGAATAAACAGCCCTTTGTTCGAACTGGAAGAGACAGGTCTTAAATGATGACTAAATAAATCTTCTGTAAACTACGTGAATTATCTGCAATATCTACGTTGGTTTTGGTTACCCCATATCATTTGTTGATCATTCCCTAAATGCCCATGAACCTAACGGCTTACCAGGTCATGGACTGCAGTCCATGTATTGTGGGTTGACCTACAATGTTATTTTGACCCAGTGACAGTGAAGGAACAGTGATACATTTCCAAGTTAGGATTATGGCTGGCTTGGAGCAGAATGTGCAGGTGGTCATGGTGTTCCCACGTATCTCCTGCCCTTGTCCTTCTATCTGTGCCTCTCATCATCTTGTAAACCTCTATCAAACCATTTCTCATCCTTCTTCGCTCTAATGAGTAAAGCCCTACTTCCCTCAACTTTTCCTCACAAGACCTGCCCTCCATTCCAGGCAGAATCCTGGTAAATCACCTCTGCATGGTCTAAAGCTTCCATATTCTTCCTATAATGAGGCGACCAGAACTGAACACAATATTCCGAGGGTGGTCTAACCAAGATTTTATAGAGTTGCAGCATAACCTCGCGGCTCTTAAACTCAATTCCCCTGACAATGAAAGCCAACACACCATACGCCTTCTTAATAAACCTATCAACTTGGATGGCAACTTTGAGGGATCTATGGATGCGGACCCCAAGATCCCTCTGTTCCTCCACACTGCCAGGAATCCTGCCAGTAACCCTGTATTCTGCATTCAGATTCAACCTTCCAAAATGAAAACTTCACACCTTCCCGGTTGAATTCCATCTGCCACTTGTTTGACCAGCTCTCCAGCTTGTCAATGTCCTGTTGCAACCTACAATAGTCCTCCACACTATCCATGAATTCACCAACCTTTGTCATAAAAGAAGTTGCCAGTGAGATTGTTGATGCATTTTAATTTTCCAAATTTCACAAAATTTGAGGAAGACTCCATTAGTTTGGAAATACTCAATGTAACTTATTTTTAATAAAAGAAAGAGTGAGATAAAAAACAGAAATTTCAGCTCGTCATCTTAATATCTGTAGTAGGGAAAACATTAGAAGCTATAATAAAAATATCATAGTAGGGCACTTAGAAAAATTCAGGGTAATCACGGAGAGTCAAAATGTTTTGTAACAGGAAAATCAGGTCAAACCAATTTATCGTAATTTTTGAAGAAGTAATACATGCTTTGAATAAAGGGGAACTGGTGAACATACTGTACATAGGTTTCTAGAAGACACGTGATTATGGTGTCACATCAAAGGTTACTGTGGAAAATAAAAGCACATGGTGTAGGGATTAGTTAAATTTAGCCAGTTGGCAAAATGTAATATGTAGCATGTAGGGAACAGTGCTAGGCCCCCTAAATTTTGCTTTCTCAAATTATATAGACCACTTGAAATAAGGGCCCAAAAATATGATTGTTAAATATGCCCATGGTACAGAGAGCAGATGGAAAATAAGTTGCGAAAAAGATCAAAGGAGGCTACAAAGAGACATGGATAGGTTCAACGAATGGGGAAAAATTCTGGCAAATGGAGTATAATGAGAGATTGTTGATCAGCCATGATCGTGCTGAATGGCAGAACAGACTTCAACGGCTGTGGTGCCTGCTCTCCTCCTAATTCATGTTTTCTTGTGTTAATCACAGGGCAGAAATGGGATCTAATGCTGATTCTTCCCATTCAATGCCTGGAAAATTGAGTGCACTGGTTAGGATTAACTAAATGGACAAAGACATGGGATCAAAATCAGGAATTTTCCCGTTCTCAATACCTTAGAGTTACTTTAGGCAATGCATCGGTCCATTCACTTTCATCTTTTGCATCATACCATCTACATGTTATTAGTAAATGTTAACAATGTGAAAGAAAACTTGGAGCGTGGAAAGAAACAATAAATTCTGATGAACAAATATCTGTCATTTAAATTGTAGGCAGTTTTTGAACATTGGCTGGAATACCATTAAGGGCTAAGCCTGTAGCACAGTACTTAAATATGAATATTGTAAGTAATGTTAGTATGCTTTCAACTACAAAGGGCATCATATCCAAACCTGATCCTATCTCCATCAGATATTTGTTTCCCATCAGATGGTTATTAGACAATCAATAAAAGCAGGAACCTTTTTAACCTTAGCTCATTGTAGTTCCTTTAATTAGATCACTCGCACGATAGCAAATCTTAACAGCCCATCTGCCAGCTTGATTGCATATGGACCTAAGATTTGTATCTGGGACCTTCTGACCTTTATGCCTGTTACTGCAAAAGATATTGCCTTGCCCACACTGGAGCTCAACAGCAAAACTTGATGCTGACAACTTCCTTCTTGGAAATGTGGTTTTAATTTGTGCAGCGTGAATTACTACCTCCTTATCTTTTTGTTGCTGCCCAATGCAGAACAGTCAAAGGCAACTGTAGAAACTATTTATCAATATGTACAAGTTATCTGTGAGAGATGCAATTCAAATTAAATAGCCAGGCCCAATTCAAATAAAAATTATAGGCTTCAAGTAATTAAACTCACTGGGAGGTCAGTAAGCATTTCAATGAAATGCATTAGAATCTAGGCAGAGCTTTTACTAACCTTCTACATGACTGCTTTAGTGTTACAGAATACAATGCAACTTAGGCCATTGATCTTTTCTTTATTTGAGGTAAATAAGTCTCAACAGGTGAAAAATAAATAAATACAAGATGTGAATGAACAGGTTTCCTAACATCTCTGACAGCTGAAACCCCACAGGACTTGATGGATAGGATAAAGTAGTTCAATGTGTATATTTGAAACCCACTGACATTTCCAATCATGGCCAACCATGTCCAAAACAATTTGTAGCCAAACACTATGGCACTTTTCTCTTGCCTATTCCTCAATCTTGAAACTGAAAGGTCTGAAAGCATTCATGTCTCTGATCATCAACATTTACAATTTTCACACCCTTAAAAGAACTTTGCTTCTTATTCTTATGAAAAACCTCACACACCCACACAATACTCTAGCTGCCAACTTGTTGCCCACTCATTTTACCCATCTATCTCTCTTTGTGGCCTCTCCATATGCTTTTCACAACTCGCAATCCCACATACTAATATCATAAGCAAACTTTGCAACCTTATTTTCTGTCTTGTCATCAAATCATTAACAAAGATTGCAAATAGCTGAAATCCAAGCCCTAATCTATATGACGGTCCCACCAGTCACAGCCGCCAATTTGAAAATGATTATTTGTGCCTACTTTGTTCTTGCTATCCGTAAACCAGTCTTCTATCCAGGCTATGTTATTGCCACACACAAGAGTCTGACTGTTCTGAATTAACCTCATATTTGGCTCCATAGCCAATGTGTTTTGGAAGTCCAAGTAAACTACATCTACGGATTCTCTTTATCTATTTTACTAGTTTTCCCCCTAAATTTGTTAAGCAGGATTTCTGTTTTGCAAAACCAAGTTGACTTGTTCTAATCATACTACTTTTTCTAGGTCCAATGTTAAACCTCCCTCAATAATAAACTTCAGCACTTTTTCAGGTGACTAACATCAAGCTAACTGGTCTGTAACTCCCTGTTTACTCTCTCCTTCTTTTCTTGAATAGTGGTATTATGTTTGTATTCTTAAAAACTGGTGCCCAGTGTTGACCATTCTGTTAGCAGACAGGCACTAACAGATTAGAAGAGATCTGGCCAATAAAAATGAAAAAAGAGGAGTGGGAAAAGATTGGAGAGGAAAAGGAGTGTGATTTTGTTTCCTTTAAAGCCACAAGGTATAGATTTGCATTGGATATTATGTTTTAAAAAGTTGATTCTGTTGCATATCATTTCCAAAAAAACTTCATTCCAACATTTTGAAAAGCACTGCTCTGAAAGGCAAGAGTCAGAACATGGCAGAGACTACAGAGTTCTAGACAGATATTAGATTTTCCCCTTCAATGAAAGCGATTTAGTGAGCTAATTTTGTTTGTATGTAATGCAGATAGCTGTCTTAAAAATTCTTAAAGTGAGTGAATTAGAAGTCATCCTCATGGGAGAATAACTGACATCTTCACTTTGATGCAGTTAAGCAGCAAAGTATCTCTCCCAAATGTTACAACATATTTTTAAAAAGCACAATACTTTGCTTTTTAAACAAGGTTAAATTTTAACTTCATCATAGAGGCTTCTATAAATAAATGGTAAAAATTTATAATGCAGAAACACAATTCTTGTCACATTTATTTCAGCTGTAGTGATAGATAGTCATATCTTCCACTGCCCTTGCACAGTGTACAGTTTGACTTGTGAAGAGAGATTGAGCAGTTTAGGCTTGAACTTGTTGCAGTTCAGAAAACTGAGTGGACAACTAATTGGAGTATAAAAGACATTGAAAGGGATTGACTAAGCCAACATAGACAGGATTTTTTTCTCAAGTGGGGTAATTTAGAATGAGAGATCATAATTTTAAGATAAGGGGCAACAGATTTAAAGCAGCGATGAGGAAAAATTACATCTCTCAAGGAATCATGAATCTGTGAAATTCACTAGCTCAGAGTGCAGAGAATGCTGAGGTATCCAAGTAAATTTAAGGAGGAGATAACAGATTTTTAAATTGGTAATGAGTTAAAGGGTTATAGGGAGTAGGCAAAAAAAGGGAATTGAGGCCAAGATTAGATCAGCCATGATGGTATTAAATGGCAGTGCAAGCTCAAAGAGTTGAATTGCCTGGTCTTGGTCTTGCTCCCCTTTCTTATATTCTAGGGGATGGGGGTCAGACTGTAAGTTGGTTTATCAGCGATCATTTGCTCAGATCATGACATTAAATCAAAAAACTTTGACAGGAGTGTTAGTCTACAATAAATTATTAATGCATCTTTTTTAATACAAATGATTAATTATTCATTGACAGTTTGGTCACAGTAGCTTGACAAAATCAGTAGCTCTACCAATAACAATGTCAATAAAGGGTCATTGCTCTTTAGATAAACTATTTTGTAAGTGCATGCTGCAGACACTGGTAATAACCCAAAAACAAAACTGGTTACTTTTTGAACTTTTGGAATGAAGCTTCCAAGCAAGTGATCACATTCAATATTTACTATTAGCATTAGTGGGCGTGTCTTGCAAAGTATTCCTGAGCTCTTTTCTCACTCAGTTGTGCTTACTTTCTTTGGAACACAACAACAGGGTCAGCAAGAAGATCACTAACATCCAGCTTCTTTCCTTTCTCTGCCACATCTGGGTGTTTCCGAAGAAATAACCAGCCAATATGGGAAAAGAAGAATCCACGGGTGGCATTGTGAGGGTCAGCATTGGACTCTGAGTATTTATGATGTACCCGGTGATCTCGGCACCACTCGTAGATGTCATTCTGCAAGGAGACAAGTGCAAAATAGTTAAAGTTTCACAACTAAGTTGACATTTCAGTAATCCTGTATGTACTGACCTAGTTCACCTTACACTGTAAAACTCTGATAAACAGAGTAACAGCCCAAGTGGAAATTCAATGTTTGACATGACAAGCCTTAGCAATAATTGAGAGATTAAAATCTTTTCTGGGTTAAATGTCAGGTTCACCAGAATAAAATCTGTGCCCAAGCAAGCACCTTCTATTTGACTAGTTCTTTACATCTTATATAAACACAGGCAAATTAGTAGCACCTGGATACGTAATCTTTATTGTTCCCATATGCTCAAGCTATCTAGGCTAAATTTTGCCTAAATTTTCCAACAGCGAGTTAAGACATATGGTGTTCAACTGGAATTAAAGTAAAAAGGAAATTAAACTAATTCTACTGCCTGCAACTCCAAAAGAAGGACTTGAAAGCCTTGTCCAACTGTTGCAAAGCTAAAGAGAGAATATTGCAATCACAGATTTATTTACAGATACAAATTGCACAAAATATACAATTAAGCCAGATCCACTGCATTGCCTGCTGTACCTCCTTATAATGGTCTCCTTGTACCTCACGATAACTACACGTTATAGACAGTCAATGGTGGTCAAGCCACCATAGAAAGTAGCCCAACCATCTCACTGAAGCTGAGCCAGGAGACACGTTCCAAACCTTTTTTGGCTTCTCCAGTCTAGTACCTGGGATCGACTAGAAGAGGAACAACCCACACAATCAGGCACTGGGTGACAGCTTCACAGATCTATGGGCCTGCAGCAGTGATGCAAGCAAAAATAATTTGACAGCACTGCAGGCAGGCAATCCTAAACTACTACTGTATTTGTCTTCAATGTCAAGCAGACTGCATTGTGAACAATGCACAATACATTGAAAGAAGTAGAAATAAATTGCTGTTTTACCTAGCAGGGTTTTGTTTTACAAGCAGGGAGTTGGTCAGGCAGATACAAAGTCACCCTCCACACACTTCACAAATCTACCACCAGAAAGTAAATCAACAACCAAAATGGAACAATATATACACCAGGACAATAAAAAAAATGACATTGTGACGACACTCCCCAGTAAAGGGGCATGACCCAGATGAACAGCCAACAAGAACGTACATGTATTATTAAGAGACCAGCACAATTTAAAGTTTATATATGCAATGCATATGCAAACACTGACAAGGATACAAATTATTAATGCATGAGAACAGCAGTGTACAGTTTGGGTAACTCAAAATTTCATGTTAATTGTATAAAAAGGGGGAAACTTGAATTTAAATACAATCATGCACAACTATCCATCCTAAATCTGCCAGTCATGTGATCTCTACCATAATGCATCTTAGAGACTTTTTAAAAAAAATCATACATTTTGACAAGACTGCTGTCAGTTGTGCTCAGAAGAACACTTCAGCACTTCTTTGTAGCATCTACTTCCTAAACTCTGACAGAGGTTTGTCAGCTAGAACAAATAGTAATCACACTGTGATTAATGCCGAAGACTGATGCTCAATTAAGCCTTTGCCAAAATCTACAGGAGTTACCGAACTCATTACTTTGTTCTTACGGAGACAGACATCGGGTGAAAAAGAGTTTGCATCAACACACTCGTTTCAACCTCTCAAACACTAATTATCAGGATCTAGAAATGCATGCTCGCAATAATATTACAAATAAGAGCTTTGAAATGTGGAACTTCTGGAGTAGAGGGCGGGAAAAGAGAATGAGGTCGAACCCACACCAGCCATATTTTTATCACTTAATGTTGCAGCAAACCCCCTCCCGCCCCTTTCCAGGGTTGTCTAATCCCTGGAAACAAAATTGGCAAAATGCTAAATTCTACTGGAATTCTTAATAGATACACTGGTTGTATCAATCAAATACATCTGTTGTAGAAGAGTTGTGTGTCCATGTGTCCCAGACTAACATGTGCAAGTATTACCAGCTGAGAAGCTGGAGTAGCGGATTTCAGAACTTGAACAGTGACTGGAGTCTCTGTGTGCATTCATGAGGCAGAAGACGACAGGGAGAGCACGTATAGGGAGGTCGTCATACAAAAGATTAGAAACATACAGGCAGAGAGGGAATGGGTGATCACTAGGCAGTCTTTTAAAAAACAAAAGACGGACAGGTACAGCAGGAATCTTCAGAGTCTACCTTGTTTGCTAACTGGTATTCCATCTGGCATGGACAACGATTCCTCAGGAGAGTACAGCCACAGCCAATTCATTGTACAACGGGTGGCCTAACTGTACAGAGATGGATGATTGGGAAGGAAAAAAGTAGAAGAACAGAAGAGCAATAGTGATGGGGATTTCATAGAGGATCAGGCTAGCATATCTACAGCCGTTGACATGACTCAGACTTTATAAAGCTCTAGTTAGGCCCCATTTAGAATACTGTGTCCAATTTTGGGCCCCACACCTCAGGAAGGACATACTGGCACTGGAGCATGTCCAGCAGAGATTCACATGGATGGTCCCTGGAATGGTAGGTTTAACATACGATGAACGGCTGAGGATCCTGGGATTGTATTCATTAGAATTTAGAAGGTTAAGGGGAGATCTAATAGAAACTTACAAGATAATATATGGCTTAGAAAGGGTGAACACTGGGAAGTTGTTTCCGTTAGGCAGGGAAACTAGGACCCGTGGGCACAGCCTTAGAATTAGAGAGGGTAAATTTAAAATGGAAATGAGGAGACATTTCTTCAGCCAGGGAGTGGTGGGCCTGTGGAATTCATTGCCACAGAGCGCAGTGGAGGCCAGGACATTAAATGTCTTCAAGGCAGAGATCGACAAATTCTTGATCTCACAAAGAATCAAGGGCTACAGAGAGTGTGCAGGGAAGTGGAGTTGAAATGCCTATCAGCCATGATTAAATGGCGGAGTGGACCTGATGGGCTGAATGGCCATACTTCCACTCCTATGTCTTGTGGTCTTATGGGCTCCAGGATGATCATTACTTCCCTGACTTTTCTTTAATTCATTCATTGGGTGTGAATGTTGCTAGTTGAACCAGCTTTTACAGTCTTTCTCCAACTGCGCCTTGATCTGATTGGTTTGCTAGGGCCATTTAAGAGGACAGTTAAGAATCAACCACGTTGCTGTGGGTCTGGAGTCATATGCAGGTTGGCCCAGGTAAGGACACAATCTCCTTCCCTAAAGGACATTAGTGCCAGGATAAAGGATATTACGGAACCGCAATAGGCCATGCTTCGGGGGGGGGGGGGGGTGGAGTGGAGGAGAGTGAGGATGCAGAGGAGAGGTGGTAAATTGGTATAAATTATTTCTGCAGGAGTGGGGATGAAGACTCGGAAGCAGATCTCTAAGGCAGTTGTCTCAGATTTATTTTCAATCTAACATGCTAGTCAGCACCGAAATAGGAGAATTGGGCAATTGATCTGTGGCAGGGAAGTTGGTGGAAAAGGGTGGGCGTCAGGTTTCTTTGATATTGGGATCAGTTTTAGGATGGTGAGACCATACAAACCAGACAGTCTACAACTGAACAGGACTGGTATAAATGTCCTTTCAGGGAAATTTGCTAGTGCTGTTAGAGAAGGTTTAAACTAAATTGGCAGGTAGGATGGGAACCCTGAGCAAGTGACTCTGAAGGTTAGAGGGAGCAGAAATTAAAATGTGTACAGCACAAGAACTGATAGTATTAAAAAGTATATATAGCAATGCGAGCAGTATAGCAAATAAGCCTAATGAACAGATGGCACAGATAGCAATGATATTACATTATGATATGGCTATAATGGAAACTTGTTTTAAAGAAGGGCATGGATGTCAGCTCTAGTTTAAGAGTTTTCAGGTAAGATAGAGAACGGAATGAAAAGGTAGATGTGTAGCATAATTGGTTAAGAATGGCACACGAAAATCAAGCATCAAATGAGATTCCTTGGGTTGAGCTCAGAAACAAAAAAGGGCAACCACACAGATAGGCATGAAATACAGACCCACAAAATAGAGGGACAGAGTTAGTCAGGGTAAGATAAAGTAGAATTAGGGAACTTACGATGAACTCAAAAAATGTAATATTTTAGGAGTAGGGCAATTACAGGGGTGAAATGAACAAGGAAATTAACAAACGGAATACAAAAAAAATTGGCTGGTAAAATTAAGGAAAACCCATAGAGATTATATCAATATGTTAACAGTAAGAGAATGATTAAGAGCATACTCTCCACAGTTGAAGTTTCCAATTGTGTAGCTAGCAAGGGCACCAGATCTTCATATTCAAATAATCCCTCAATCAGGATGCAATGCTGAATCACAGCAAGGCAAATAGGTAAACAGGTGTTCAATCTTACTTTAATTTCCGAAGGAAGGGATTCTGAAATTTTCACCAAGAGTTTCTTTAATGTACAGCTGTAGACCTTCTTTAAAATAATTTAGGGAGAGTGTGCTCCCAGATTGGAGATAGGTTGTATCCATTAAAAATGGCCTCTGTGATACATTACTACATGCACCGATGTATCTGCAACAAAAGAACGAACAAGGGACTTTTGGCAGGCATTACTGTGTATATTTGCAAAAAGTTGTAAACTACAGGTCCATCAAGCAACAGGCACATAAAAGCTGATGGACTATAAATTACAGTGAGATGGATTTCCAACATGATTAAAAATAGAACAGGAATGTCAGTCCCTGAAGAGAAAGCGCAGCTTGTTAATTGACAATAAAGTGCTTAGGATCTATTGAAGCACAGCAAAAATGATCTGCAAAAAAAAAATTCCAAATGCAGGCAGCACTTTGGAGATAACTCTTGCCAAATATACTTGAATTTCTTTGGTCCTGGTGACCTTATGTACATTTATTTATTATGTACGGTGCTTTATGGCATGCAAGTTTAAAAGTGATACTCCGATTGTGCACATGCAGCCAACAAATTAAGCCCTTGAAGGAAATCTCCTGATAACAATTAGCACTGATAGGACTTAATCACACAGTAGGGGCTCTCCATCAATAGCTTAACTGGTAGAGTGGAGGACTATCATGGGGCTCATATAGAGGTACGGTCCCTTCCTCCGAGCCAGGAGACCTGGCTTTATTCCCACCTGTTGCAGAGGTGCGCAAAAACATTGAACAGATCAAATAATCACAGGGTAACCTTTATCTTTAAAATGATGAGCTCTCGTCTCAACAACAGGCCACCTACAAGTGTTACTCTTTGACAGTAACCATAATTCACTTGGATTTGCAAACATGACCTATTGGCCCCTCAAATGATTCAACAACTTTATACTGCGATAGGGCCAAATGAAATCAGAAACCCAAATTTCTCCACAGACGTTTTCTGATCAGTTAAGTGTTTCCTGCTTTTTAAAACTTTTAATAAATTCTGAATTGATCCTCAGCCAGTGGAAATCTATTCAGTCTATGTTGGGTATTGATAAAGTGCTAACATTGATTTCAGTATGCATGAGAAGGAAATTTTCTGCCACATGCATGACTTGGGTTTCCTCTTCTGAATCATCTCCTAAAAATAAACTTTGAAGTTTCTGGAATTGCAATCTAATCTTTCACACAATTGTAAAAGTCCTTGGATAGCACCTTCCAAACTGATGGCACCTCCCATTTGGAAGGAGCAGATACATGGGAACACTTCCACCTATGAGCTCCTTTCCAAGCCCTCAACTGTCCTGACTTGGAAATACATCAGCACTCTATACAGTTGTTGGGTCAAAGTCCTGGAACTCCCTCCATAATAGCATTCCCTTCCTCAAACGTGGTGAATGCAGAAACTTTAAAACATTTTAAGGCAGATGTAAATAGATTCTTGATTAAGGGACTGAAAGATTATTGGGATATGCACGAATATACAATTGGGGTTAAAATCAGATTGGCTGTTATCTGATGGATATAGGAATAACAATTCCTATTTTTCCCCCATTCACAATTCTTGTTATCAGCCTAGAGGCCAGGAACAACATTCAGAGGAGGGCTGACAAGTAACGAGCAACATTCAAATAGGTGGAGACAGTAAATTCTGCAGATGCTAGAAGACGGAGTCAATGGATGTGAAGTTGGAAAAGCACAGCTGGTCAGACAGCAACCAAGGAGCATGAAAGTCAACGTTTCTACCCACAACCTTTTGTCAGGGCTGAAAAAGTGTTTCGGCCCAAAAATGTTGACTTTCCTCCTCCTCAGATGCAGTCTTTCCAACTTCACATCTAGTGATTCTCACAGTTGGCCCTGGATTCTAGAATTACATCTACTCAGGGTTGAGATTTTCTGTCCTGTGGCTAAATGTCCCAATCTCCCACAAGATAATGGAATCTGGAATACAGGCATTAGTTATTTTTCTTTCCATCCCTGCCATAAAACGAGGAGGATATTTAGGTGACCAGTTACGGTCGATACTGGTGTTTTGGAAACGTTCGAAGGCATGCCAAGTTCCTAGTATACAGAACCAAAGAGATGGAGAATGAATTGCAAATCTGGTACAGAATAGGCAATGACACTGCAGTTACCTGTAAAGCATAAATCTAAGGCTGTCAGTTACATTTTGAAACAGATACAACTGTGATTAAATAGTTTTCCATCTGGGCAGTGTTTAATACTGACACCAGAGGGAAAGTGATCATTGAAAAAGTGAACAACCATTGTAAGGTACATTGTAACCAGCTTGAAATGATCACATAGCCTTGAAGGCATCAGTTTCAAAATTTTCACTCAATACAATTGCAATCAAATGATAACACAACTGCAAGATTGTGAAGGTGTACATTAGATGTTCTAATCTTTGGAGCACAATTCATTGATACACTCAACTTAATGAGAGAAATGCCTTGGTCAGTTGACAAATGCAAAGAAGAGTTTCTAGTATTTTTCTTGCTTTTTTTCTTGAATTTGCCTGACAACAAAAACCATGTCAAAGATTCTTCCAGAAGGCCTAATGCCACTCTGCGGCTCTAGGAGCATTTCCTTCACCAAGGCAATTTATTTGTGATTCAAGAGAATGTGTCAGGACATTCCCTGCTATGGACAAAGGGGCAAATAGCTCAAGAGTCCCCATAACAAGATTTATCTCTGTTCTTAAAGACAGTTACAAAGCTGCATTCCATAAGACGAATGCACGGTGCCTGGATGCGAGCAAAGGTCAGCCAACTTTGAAAATCTCAACAGGACGACCACCAGTGCAGCTAGCTTTGCTGTTTGTTTGTTACAGTTCTTGTATTGATGGTGGTTCACCCAGAAATTGTACCACAGAACACAAGACGAAAGCTTGGAGGGAATCAGCTGCTACTGTTGGTTCACAGTTGAGGATTGCTCAATGTGTTCTTTCCAGCGTAGATGGATGATCAACATGTGAATGAAGCGTAACTGTCCATTTAATTTTGGATTATAGATGGTGGCTTCAAAGAAAAAAGCTTCATGTCACACTGGACATAATGTTAGATCTCTCAAGCTTGAGTCTCTTCTCAACACAAGTCTTATCACTTCCAACATCAGCTATGAGCTATCAAAATGCTGATTCCTTTATTCAGACAGGCAATGAAGGTTGCACAGTTCTGTTCTAGGAATCACATATTTCACCATCATTTTTACCAAACCAGCCTGGTGGTAACGATGCTCAAACCCAATAATCTGGATGGTACAGGACATTACAGCTGACTTTATTTGATCCCACTGTTCTAGAATGGAGTTGGATGCATGAAGCTTTTCCAGACTGGTTGTGAGCTTCACTTGGAATTACTTTCACTGATCAAGGCACTTTAGAGCTGACACATTAATCCACTTGTTCTTGAGCCTTATGACATCTTGGTGATAGGTGAATGTTCCTCAATCATCAAACAAGTTTATGATTAGGCAACAGACACCACCCCCACTCTGAATTTAAGTCAAGAGAAATAGAGATCACCTAGATCTTTGACCCAACAATTAGGTAACAATGGTTTGATCTGGAGTGCATCCATGGTTGTACAATGCTGCTACTGAGGGATACACTTTCTGACCTTTCAAAGTATCTCCACCACGTAAGCTCAAAATGACGAGTGTGATCGAACGCTTACCTGTTATCTGAATGGCAGCAGCTACAAACCAAAAAGGTTCAATGGAACACAGGACAGATTCTGATCATTCCCCAGACCCAGAGCACTACTGAACTCAACATCCATCCAAACCACCACCATCAGTCCATTATGGCTGTAGCATTTACATTTTGCAAAGTGCATGGCAACTGCTCAGCAAGGTTGTTTCAACAGCACATGTAACCTTGACCATGAAGATGAAGAATCGAAATGTTATAAGAACAATGTAAACCTTCTACATCCCCTGTAAGTTTTACACATCCACTTTTGCATTTACGTCTTTCATCACTGCCAGGTCAGAATCCAGAAATTCCCCACCTAACAGTGTGATATCTTCATCACCCTGAGCATAAGATGGGCAGCAAACAGTTCACACAGCACTGAAGAACTTCTAAGCAAAAATATATTTAAATCTGATCAATCCAATATCTATTCACTACAGGGCACTTCAGGTCAGCTTCAAAATATAAACAACCAAGCTAAAAGCATTGAATGTTCAAGACATTTATAGGTGAAAATGGTTGGTCAACCTCTCATCATTCAGCCGTTGAGAGGGAACCCAAAAGCACCAATACAGCATTTGATTGATTCTTAAATCATTCCAGGGATACTGCCTACTTTGTTCAAGATGGAAGTTTAATACATATCTTAATTTCGCTTTCCAAAAAAAAAAAAATTCAGCTCTGAAATGAACAGTTGTTGTTTGAAACAACATCCCCAATTATATTATTACAAACTAATGTTAGGTAATGGGGTTACCCATAATTGCTTTTCATTCCTTGATGATACCACTTGTTTCCTAATCTGAAAAAAAAGCAATTGCTTCAGGTCTTTCCTCCTCAACAACTAAAAACCAATCATAGGCACTTAACAGCACGCAGCTCTAACAATTTTCTCATTAACTCTGGTGATCATAATTCTCTTGAATTCTTCCCTCCCTCCATTTCCTGATTTCATTAGCTGTTTAATTCAAGATCATGCTGGTGATGCAGAGACTAGGGCCTGGGTTTCTTTATTTTCCAATCATTTTGTTCTATGGATTCTGCAGGTTGATGTCTGAAAATAATGATTTAAATTTGGCAATGAAGAGTTGCATGAAATCAGTCGCCTCAATCATTTCATTCTTTTTCCTCTGTAGGTAAGCAGTCAGCCTCTGCTCAATGCTTGTCCTCTACCCACTGTGTCGTGTCACAGCCTGTTCTGTTATGAGGTTATGAAATGACTTAGTCAAGGACACTGTCTGGCTGCACCTCTACATCAGTTCCGTAAAAACAGAAGAGTTTTTGTAGTTATTTAGAAAAGAGATAAAGCAAGCACTGGTCCAATACCGAGTGAGTCTGGGGTATTAAAAATGGGAAATGAGAAAATGGCAGTTGATTTGAACAGGTAACTGGCATTGGTCTTCACTATGGAGAAGATAAATAACATCCCAGAAATAACCAGAAAATCAGGAAATGGATGGGAGGGAGGAATTCAAGAAACTTACAATCACCATAGATGTGCTGCAGGCTGACAAGTCTCCTGCTTCTGACAAACTTCATTGTCTGGTCTTAAAAGAAGTAGCTAGTGAGACAGTTGATGCTTTCATTTCAATTTTCCAAAATTTCCTAGATCTAAAGATAGAACACAGTGAGTGACTAATTCTTTAATTTGGAAAGGGAGTGAAGCAGAAAGCAAGAAGCTAAATGTCAGGCAGCTTAACATCTGTCATTGGGAACATATAAGAAGCTATTAAAGACCTTACAGTAGGGCACTTGAGAAGTTAAAGGTAATCAAACTATGTCAACATAGTTTTCTGAAAGGGAGATTACAAACAATTTATTAAAATTAACTGAAGTGATACATGCATTGGATAAGGGGAACCAGTGGTGCTCTCTCTTTTGGCACAGTGGTAGTGTCCAAACACTTGGACGGGGAGGGTTCAAATCCCACCATACTTGTCTTTGAACAGGTTGATTAGAAAAATAGGTCAATAAAAAAGATTCTAAGATTTAAAAGAAGGGAATCAATGGATGCATATGCTTAGGTTTCCTGAAGGCATTTGATAAGGTGCCACATCAGAGGGTATTTGAGAAACTAAAAGAACATGATGGAGGGTGTCACATTTTAGAATTAGGTAGAAGATTGGATATGTAACAGGAAAAATCAGAGGCATGAATGCTTTGAGTTGGCAAAAGGTATTGAATGGCATGCCACAGGGATCTGTGCTGAAGCATTCGGTTTGCAATTTACATAAATAACTTGGACGAAAGCACCAAAGGTATGCTTAACTTGCTGATGACACAAAGATAGGTAGGAATGTAGGTTATGAAGACAAATTAAGGAACTACAAAAGAATATTGATAGGTTTAATGAGTGGGCTATGGTCTGCCAAATGGAATGTAATATGGGAAAAGGTGAAATTATCCATCTTGGCAAGAAAAAAAAAGAAAGATGTTATCTAAATGGTGAGAGATTGCAGAGCTCTGATATACAGAAGGATCTGTTGCCCTAATGTATAAATCACAAAAAGTATGCAGATGCAGCAACTCATTAGGAAAACTGATAGAATGTTAATGTTTATTGCAAAGGGAGTTTCATGCAAGAGGTTATTACTCAGTTATGTAGGGCATTGATGAGACTACATCTGGAATACTGTGTACAGCTCTGGTCTCCTTACTTACATAAGGATCTAAGTGCATTGTAAACAGTTTAGAGATGGTTTACTAGACTAAAACATGGAAAAGCTTTACGTGGGAAGATTGGACAGACTAGACTAGACTTCTATGTGCTAGAGTTTAAAGAGTAAAAAATGACTTGATTAAATGATAAAATCCAGAGGGGACCTGAGAGAGTGCAAATGGAAAGGAACCTAGAAGTGGGGGAATCACTGCTCAAACTAAGAGTTCGCAGCTTAAGAGAGGGATAAGGAGATTTGTTTTTGCACAAATGGTCTTTGAAACTCTTTTGAGGAAGGGTCTTTGAATAATTTTAAGGCATACATAGATAGGTTCTCATTAAGCAAAGGAATGAAAGATTTTTGTGGATAGGCAGGAATGTGGAATAGTTGGATTAGTCCTTATCCTATTGAATGGTGTAGCATGCTCGAAGGGCTGAATGGACTCTTCCTGCTGCTATTTGTATGTTCGTAAGCTATTAATCCCAGTATATTACATCTGCCCACGGGACAAAGATTCATTGGTCATGATCCACAAATCACATTAATAAGTCAGACCGCTCTTCAGCTTTAAAACTGAAAATCAAAAATTGCTGTTTACCATTACACTCCACTCTAGCTACAAATAAACTAACAGTTAATCATAATATTTTCCAATGTTTTGTTTTGGGCAAACATTTTTATCAAATACCTAGCATTAGCACTGAGATCATTCCGTGCAGAATCATTTACTATATCAATAACTTCTAGGAAAGAAAATACTTGCATTCATATAGCAACTTTCATGGCAGTCGGATGTTCCAAAGTACTTTACAACTCACTCTGCTGAATTACATGGTAAATAGCAAGATGGGATATTTTTATTTTGGTCAAACTTCAATACACAAGTTCACTATTAAAGACTTCACTATTCAAATTCACAGAACTGTTGTCTTTACAATTCAGGGCTTTTCTGGTTTGTGCATGTATAACAATTTTCACCTGCACCCTTTAGTGTGACTTGCACACACAACTTCCCATCCCATTGTTGGAGTGCTATAAAGTAAATCATGGCTGACAACAATCTGTACACACAGAAAATTGTGAAGCATATTTATTCCTTTATAAGCAGGAGGTTCTGCACCTCGTGTGCTGCTGAGTTATGAAGATATCTGTTGTGTGTCTGTAGTACAAATTATTTCCAACGAGACAGTAATAATAATAGGGAAAATTGAACTTACACAAAAAAGGGCCTGTAAGGGCACACCACATATTTGAGAGATAACAGGCCCCATACAATGTGCTAAGATTGGGCATGTGAATGCTACATTTGCTTTTGCACTTGGTCCAAGATGAAGGGAATGCCTCGTCTGACGTATTGCACGACAGTGAAGTTCAGGTAGAAGTCCATCCTAAAGACGCACTGTTACAAAAGATTCCTGTGTAGCTAACTGTTCCTAATTTCCCCTGTCTTCTTGAGTGTTTTCTTTCGATCTCCAATCCCAAAGGTAAACCTGTCTGATCAACCGTTACTGCAATAAACTGTTTAAAGCAGATTATAACAGTCAAACACCAACAAATACCATCTAACCCCAGTCAGAAATCCATTGTAGAGGACAGAATCAATGCCATGACTATCAGTTTTACATCTTCAATATACATGAATTAGAAATGCATTTTTATTCCATCACTATGTGGGTTAATGCATTCACAGCTTTCTTCATACGGCTCCTCTCCTGCATGGGTTAATGTTATCTTTTCATTATATATGACAATTTGCAGCTCATTGATATTAAATACTACTTAATTGTATATCTCTCCCACACATATACACTAGGATAGATGAAGATGATGACGGAAGCATTAAACTGCACAGAGTAATTTGACTGATAGACTGTTTCTGTGCTGTAAATTCTATGTAAAACAAATTGGAGATTTTTCAGTACAGTAATTTATTTATTCCAAATAATTTATTTACACATAATTAACTGGAACAAAATCAATTTTACAAGGATTGATTTTTATTGCAGGCAATCCCTAATAAAACTTCAATACAAAAATATGTGCTAATAAATACTCAGTCCATTGAACAGGACAGCAATATTAGTTTCAACACTCATTTAAACGTCAAGAAAAATCACCTGAAAAGCCATGGAATTGGCAGCAGCCAAGAACATCCGCAGAGGCAGTTTTGCTTTATAAGATCGGTGGCTCCATAAACGGTGGGCACCAGCTGTCACTCCGAGTGCAGTAACTATGAAACAAAAATAAGCTGTAGAAAAACACAATGGCTTAGATTAGTACCATGCTACATTATTTTCTGCATTGCTGTCTGCAACACCGGGCTGCACAGCCACACAAGGTCAATAACACAAGTGAGTTCTATACTTGACAGAACTTGACTTCTTTTTAAATCCAAAGTAACCATTCCCTCATTTTGTATCCTCTGCAACAGTATGCTGTTTGCCCCAAGAGCTAATTGCCATTTCAGGAAATAGCGTTTTTGAGATAGTGGTAAGATCAGAGCTCATAAGGTGGATGGGAAAAGGCTGTATAAAATATATAGTTTTCAAGTAATTAAACTAACCAAAGCTAAAAGCATTAGATCTATATCACATAATATAGAAAATAACAACTTTACAACATGTTGGTCAGCACCTGAAGAGGAAAAATGTTTAATATTTCTGGTGCTGTGTCAAGAGATCTACACTTGGAACATTAGCCCATGTTATGTTGTTACAGAAACTTCCTCTGCTTCTGGACACTGTCAGTTTGATTTTAGACGTGCAGTGTTAGATTAGATTCCCCAGTGTGGAAACAGGTCCTTCGGCCCAACAATTCCACACTGCCCCTTGGAGCATCCCACCCAGACCAATCCCCATCTCCATCCCCCATAACCCGCACACCCCTGAATACTACGGGCAATTTAGCATGGCCGATCCAGCTAGCCTGCACATCTTTGGACTGGGGGAGAAAACCGGAGCACCCAGTGGAAACCCATGCAGACACAGCGAAAATGTGTAAACTCCACACAGGCAGTCGCCTGAGGCTGGAATCGAACCCGGGTCCCTGGCAGTGTGAGGCTGCAGTGCTAACCACTGAGCCAGCGTGCTGCCCCTATTGGTATCTCCTTTCCCCCATTATAATGAATTTAACTTCAAAGGTTAAAAGTTGAAAGTATTATGTTAATCATGGGAAGTAGCATAAAATGGGTATTAAGAAAATGACATTGTTTGAAAATATCATGACATAGCTCTGGGACAAATGGAAACCCAGAACTTTGGCTGACAGGTAGAACACTAGCATCATAAAAGTCCCCAGTGGGTGTCTGTTTTACACATGCCTGATATTCCATTTAATTGACCACGTAAGGTAGTGGGAAAGTTTCAACAGATGCAGCTCAAAAACAGCAAAGTTGATTCAGGAATGCTGATAAAAGCAAGCACGACTCTAATCCACATGGAGCTCCTTGACTACAAAACAAGGATGCAACACTGTCTCTTACACTGTGGCCACACAAATTATTCTAGGAAATTCTGAGTATGTCAATATCAAGGTTGATTGACTTGAAAAATTACTTATTGGCATGTTAACAAGAAGTTGATATAAGCCCCTTCAAGCTTTCTGCCTAGTTTAAATTTAATATTGTAAGAGGGCTTTTGTGGTACAGTGGCATTGTGCCTACCTCTGGACCATATAGTGTTCAAATCCAACATGCCCTTGATATATATCATAACATGTCTGAATTGGTTGATTAAAAGTATCTACATTTGCTCTGTTCTTAGCATTAATTCAGGGAATGGCCTATTTAAAGCAAATTCTCTATACCTCTTCAGAATAACACCAAAATCAAAACACTGTACTTGGCAGGATACTGATATAAAAACATAAAATGCTGGAAATATTCAGCAGGTCTGGCAGCATCTGTGCAGAAAAATGGCATTAGCGTTTTAGACCAAGGACAGATGCTGCCAGACCTGCTGAGTATTTCCAGGAATTTCTATTTCTCCAACAAGTAAATCCGATTTGAAGCAAGAAAAATAAATGGATAATCCCAAGACTCTGCAACAGAACTTCATATTTTTAAAAACGTACATTTAAGAGACTTTCATTCGGAAAGTTAGACTAAAATTGATGATTCCATTGGTTGGTTAGAAAAAAACAACACTGGTTGTTATGGGTTAAACAATAGAGGATCAGCAAGTAGATTTCACCCATGTTTTCAAAACAGAATCATCACTCTGCTGAATTACATGGTAAATAACAAAATGGGATATTTTTATCTTGGTCAAACTTTCAATACACAAGTCCACCATGAAAGATTCCACTATTCAAATTCACAAAACAGTGTTTACAATTCAGGGCTTTTCTGATTTGTGCACGTATAACAAATTTTCACCTGCACATACATGTAGGTTGTAAGTGCTTATATACATCCAATGGTCTGGTTTTGCTGCATGTGCAATGCAGGTTGATGAACCAAAGACTAAATGCACCTTGTGGTTGTTTAAGGAGAGAATTAAGAGAACTTGTACCGTCTTACTGTGCAACATTTTTCACATGCACAAATGACTAAATCCCAAATTGGTGATATCCAGGTACAAGTTCCACACAGGAATTCCACACATACTGTGTAGAATTTTCTACTATCACATTCAGGTTCATCTGTAAAAACTCTAATTTTACTTCATATAAGATGTCCCATTTCAAAAAAGTACTGATTTTGAGTGATGTCTACAGCAGGAAGAATGATTTCTACATTTTGTCTATTTGCCAGTTTATATCATATGGTTAAGCTCTCTAAAAAAAAAATTGCCAGCAGTTCCAATTACTTTCATCAATATATTTCAGAATGCAATGTGACTATTTATTTCTGAATTTTTTTGTGGTTTAAGCCATGGCACAAAAAAGAAAGAAGGGTAGCTGAAGCCATTAGGATCTCACCAAATTCATTTAAAATATGTTGACTACTGAGAGCCACAATCTTTTTTGGATCATACCATGCCCATTTGTTGAATTTCAATGACTTGCTCTCTGTTATCGGACTGTTACTTTGACTAAGGTCATTTAAAGCTAGATTGGTTAGACTGTGAATACTGTACCAAGCAGCAGAAATGTCATGGCAATGAAATCAAATTCTTTAGGAAAGTACAACTACTTCTCATTTTGACAGCTTGATGGATCAGGTAGCCATATTTTAATGACTTCCTGATTTTACTTTAACTGACACTAAAATAGCTTAATATGGTGCCTTCTTCATATATACAATTCACATTTATTCAAATTATCTAATAATCCACAGTTTAGGCAAGATGTTCCCAATTTGTATATAATCAATTTAAGTTTTTGATTAATTCATTTTAGTACAATGATTTTGAATTAGCCTTTTGTAAGTATTTTTGGCAAAAATACATTGTAGAACTGAGGTTGTTGGCTTGCTCACTGAGCTGGCTTGTTCTCGTTCAGACATTTCATCACTTTACTAGGTGACATCATCAGCAGAGCCTCCGATGAAGTGGTGTTATTCTACTCTGCTTGGAATTTATACTGTTTGGTCAGTTATGGAGAACCATGCCTCTAGAAATTCCCGTGTGTGGATGCATACAAAATCCTCGCTATAAATGGATGTCGCTGCAATTTCATCCGCAGATGCCCACTAAACAGACAAAAGGAGGGCACAGTATGACCTAAAACACTGGCCACACTGCCCTACATCAAGAACACATTGGAACTGACAACAAGACTCCTAAGACCCCGAGGAATCATGGTAGCCCACAAGCCAACAGCCACTCTACGACAAACACTTACAAGGATTTAAGACCCCATTCCCATGACATGCAGAACCAATGTCGTTTACAAAATATTATGCAACGACTGTCACAAACATTACATCAGGCAGACAGGAAGGAAACTAGCCATCAGGATACATTAACATCAACTAGCAGCAAACGGCACGACGAACTCTCCCCAACATCAATACACTCAGACAATGAAGGCCATCAGCTTAACTGGGACAAGGTAACCATACTAGACAAAGCCAAACATAGACATATGGGAACTCCTGGAGGCATGGTTCTTCACCTATAATGCAATAAAAAACATACAGAATTGGACTTCATATAAAATCCATACAGATCAAAACTGGAAAAGACACTACTCACCATAACAGACCAGACAGTATAAATTCCAAGCGGAGTAGAATACCATTGCTTCATCAGAGACTCCACTGATGATGTTACCTAGCCTGGTGACGAAATTTCTGAACAACAACAAACCAGCTCGGCGAGCAAGTCAACAACCTCACCCATAATCCGAGCTACAGATCTCTGCCAAAACTCTGAACATTGTACAACTATTTGCCAAGGCCTTGGATTCAAGTATTGTTTGAAGGTGGTGTTCTCAGGTCTCTTTGTGAAATGAAACAAATGACATATCCTGAAAGAGTGGGCCAACCCAGCAGTTGTCATGTTGTCTCAGATTCACAGATTAGTTATCATGCAGAAGGAGGCCATTTGACCCATACTAGTTCTGAGTATTTTAATTTGGCACCAATCCGCCTCCAATCTCTGTAGGGCAGTGTGGCCAATGTGTTAGGTCATACTGTGCCCTCCTGTTGTCTGTTTAGTGGGCATTTGCAGATGAAGTTGCAGCGATATCCATTTAGTGAGGATTTTGTATACATCCACACACAGGAATTTCTTGGGCATGGTTCTCCATAACTGACCAAACAGTATACATTCCAAGCAGAGTAGAATAACACCACTTCATCGGAGGCTCTGCGGATGATGTCACCTAGTAAAGTGATGAAATTTAAATAGTCATCTATTACCCTCTTGAATGCCTCAATTGATAAAGCCTCCATCAGACACTTCCTAGTAGTGCACTCTAGACACTGGAAACATTCTCTCCCTTCACTTTATTGTACTGTATTGTATTATATTATTGTATTGTGTTAGATTCAGTTGCAAATCACTTAAAACTGTGCCCTCAATTCTGGATGTGTTTATAGTTTCTCCTTATTCACACTGGCCAAACCTTTCATGATTTTGAAAGCTTCTATCGAATCTCCTCTTGGCCTTCTCCTCAGAAAATAACCCTAACTTCTCCAATCTATCCTCATAATTGCAATGTCTCCCAAGCAATTCTTGTAAACTTCTGCTTTGGTGCCAGTGCATCTGTCCTATATGGTGCCCAGAACTGTACACAACACTTCAGCTGAAGTCTAACCAGTGTCTTAATTAAATGCATCATAATCTCTCTGCTCTTATAATCCATGTCCTTACTAATAAATCCTGAAATACCGTATGCTTTAACAACAGTTCTCTCTGACTCTCCCTTAGGACCACACAATAGTGACATAAAAAGCATGTATTCTGCAAATAAGTACCATACCCCCTTTCCTTTTATTCTTTCTCCAACTTTGGAACCAGTATTATTCACTCTACAAAAGGAATAATTCTACAGCTAACTCTTTGGTTGAGCGACCTCAGCAGTGGTGAAGTGAGGGGAGACCAAAATTATAACCTTGCACTCTAGCCATCTAACATTCCTCACAGCAATTACAACATACCTGGAACACTGTACATGTTATTAGCCACTCTTAACCATCCTGCCACCTTTAATAACAACTTACGCACATTTATACATGAGTTTCTCTGCTCCAGGACATCCCTTAAAACAGTGCCTTTTATTTCATATTGTCTCTCCATGCCCTTTGTACTAGAATCAGAGAGTCATGCAGAATAAAAACAGGCCCTTCGGTCCAACAAGTCCATGCCAACCATGCTCCCAATCTAAACTAGCCCCATTTGCCTGCATTTGACTCATCTCTCTCCAAACCTTTCCTATTCTTGTACTTGTCCAAATGACTTTTAAACATTGTAACTGTACCTGCATCCACCGCTTTCTCTGGCAGTTCATTCCACACACAGTTCATTCCGCTGTATAAAAATGTTGCCACTCATGTCGTTATTAAAACTTTCTCCTCTCACCTTAAAAAATGTGCCTCCTAGTTTTGAACTCCCCACCCTAGGGAAAATACCCCTGTTAGTCACCTTTTTAATGCCTCTTATAATTCTATAGACCACAATAAAGGTCACCCCTCCTACATGCTGATGTTAAAAGTCCCAGTCTATCCAGCCTATTTTTATAACTCAAACCCTCCATTCCCAGCAACATGCTGGTAAATCTTTTCTGAACATCTCCAATTTAATAATATGCTTCTTGTACCAGGGTGACCAGAACTGTGCACAATACTCCAGAAGAGGCCTCAAAGTCTTGTGCAATCTCAACATGACATCCTAACTCCGATACTCAATAGTCTGAGCAATGAAGAGAGTGCATCGCCTCACGTTTGGCCACATTTACACTTCTTCTGTCATCTGTTTGCACACCCCATCAACTTGTCAAATGTCCTTTTGAAGTGCTAGATATTTTTAATCAGCCTGTTCAGAGATGTTATTATACAACTCTGGAGCAGTTAAGGCTTGAACCCAGGCCTCCTGGATCAGAAGCAGGGACAGTACCAATGCATCACAACAGCCCTGATGAAAGTCTTTACAAATCTGTGTATCATCCTTGAGAAGGGGCCATGCGAATCATATCTATCATTTTAGTATCTCTCTTATAGATTACAATTCTAAGTTGTGTGTCATTCATAACTGTAAAATTGTCTCTTGCACAATATACATCTAAGAAAAAAAGTCAATATCAACATTTGGGGAACTCCACTGCAAACCTCGTTCCAGCTTGAAAATGTTCTATTAATCATTACTCTGTTTAATATCCTTCAGTCAATTTTGTATCTATGTTTACTGTCCCTTTTATTAATTGAGCTATAACTTCTCACATGGTACAGTATCAAGTTACTTTTGGACATCCACCACAACAAACCTCCTCATCTTGTTACCTTTTCAAAAGATTCCAGCATGTTAGCTAAACACAACTTTCTCTTAAATTCATGCTGACTGCTCCAAATTAATTCAGTTTTCCACGTGACTATTAATCTTATGCTAAATAACTGGTTCTAGATATTTCCCCACTGCTGAAGTGAACTTACGAGTGGACTAATCTTCACAAGCCTTTTTGAACAAAAGGAGTAATTCTTCAATGCTCCACACCACCCTTGGATCCAGAGTAGACTGAAAGATAATTGCCAATATCTGTGTAATTTCCAATCTGGCATCCTACAAGATTCTTCAATGCATCTCAATAGATTTTGGTATCTTATCTACTTTGAATGCCAACAACCAATCCAAAACGTCCCCCTAATCAATTTCGAACCTTTCTAGTGACAGATTCCTGCTTTGTCAACATGGTCTGGGGAACATCTACCTCAAGTAAAAACAGATACAAAATATTCATTTAACAACCTAGCCATACCTTTTCCCTTCATATGTACCTGCCTATCTTATTCCTTAATTGTCCTATGCCACTTATTATCATCCTATCACTACTGATGTTCTTCAAGATGACTTTGGAATCATCCTTTTATTGAATTTTCATATTTTATTCCACCCACGTACAACTATACACAAAGGCACAGGACAACAGTACAATGTACAAAATTTGCTCGCTGCTAGTCTTTGTTTAATAAGCCCTTTCAATCTTCTGCATTCATTTTAATGTTTAATTGTGTTCACTACATGATACCTTTGCACTGTATCTGTTCTATGTTCTAATGCAACACTGCATCCTGTTCTATTAACCTGATGTACTTATGTAAGGTAGGACTTGTCTGGTTAGCATGCAACACAGTGCTTTACACTAGCTCAGTACATGCAACAATAATATATTAAAATCAAAAATCCTTTCCATCTTCAACTTAATTTGTCTCCTTTGTCATCCAGGGAATTCTGAATTTGTTTCACCTACTTTTCTTGCCTGTGCCCAAACATCTCCTCTTTGAAGGTAGCCCATTGCTCAGCTATTGTTTTTCCCATCAACCTTTGGATCTACTCTGTCAGGCACATTTTGGCCCAGTGAAGTCTACTCTCCACCAATTGATTATTTTTTATACTCTACATTAACCAATGTCATTTTCTACAGTCATCCAAAACCTTATGATGTGATGTTCACTTTCTCCCAAATGTTCCCATAATGGCATGTGATCTGTTTGCCCACCTCATTTCAAACAGCCAAGTCTAGCAGTGCTCTTTTCTTGTTGGGACGAGACACATTGCTATGCCTGAGCAATCTAGCAATGCTTGCCGCTCCTGCAGCTTACAATATCAATGTTCCAGTGACATGTGGGTAATTAAGCTCTCTCATCATGACTGCATCAGATGTTTACACCTCTCTGTAATCTTCTTGCAAATTATTTCCTCAGTATCCTTCTCACTAGCTGGTGGTCTACTGTATATATTATACTAAGCAATTTAATTGCACTGTTTACCCATTAGCTCCAGCCAAATCAATTCTGCCTTTGAATGCTCTGAAACCTTTTCTTTCTCCAGTACTGCAATGCTCTCTTCAACTAAAACTGCCATCCCTTTTCCTTTTCTTCATTTCTTATCTTTTCCTAACTTTCCTGAACACCGTGTAATCATAAATATTTAACAATGAAATCTGCAGCTCATCAAGGCAGGTCTCTATTCACATCACATATCATCAACCATTGAAAAGTAGCTCTAAGCATTATGTCAGCTGAACCCAGAAAAGAGGGTGCCACCTACAAATAACTGGATGGCTGTGAGGGAGGTGGTGTTATCACTGGACTAATAATCCACAGACAGAGATAATGGGGACATGGGCTTGAATCCCACCATGACAGTCGGTCAAATAAATCTAGAATTAAGAAAGCTAGTCTAATGTTAAAGTTATCCAAAAAACGCAACCAGTTCACTAATGTCCTTTAGGAAAGAAATCCTCACCTGGCCTATGTACATATAACTCCAAAGGCAAAGCACAGAACATACAACAGCGCAGCACAGTACAGGCCCTTCTGCCCATGATGTTGTGCCGACCTATTGTCCTACTAAGATCAATCTACCCTGCATACCCTACATTTTACTATCCTCCATGTGCCTACCCAAGAGTCGCTTAAAAGTCTCTAAAGTATCTGACTCCACGACCACTTCCGGCAGCGCATTCCACACGCCCACCATTTTCTGTGAAGAACCTACTTGACATCTCCCCTATACTGTCCTCCAACTACCTTAAAATTATGCCCCCTCGTAATAGTCACTTCCGCCTGAGGAAAAATCCTCTGACTATCCACTATTCTATGCCTCACATCATCTTGTACACCTCTATCAAGTCAGCTCTCAATCCTTCTTTGCTCCAATGAAAAAAAAGCCCCAACTCCCTCAACCTTTCCTCATAAAACCTGCCCTCAAGTCCACGTAGCATCCTGGTAAATCTCCTCTGCACCCTCTCTAAAGCTTTCACATCTTTCCTGTAACGAGGTGGTCAGAACTGAACACAATATTCCAAGTGTGGTCGAACCAGAGTTTTATAGAGCTGCAGCATAACCTCATGGCTCTTAAACTCAATTCCCCTGCCAATTAAAGCCAACACACCAAATGCCTGCTTTATAACCCTATCAACTTGGATCGCAACTTTGAGGGATCTATGGACGTGGAGCCCAAAATCCTTCTGTTCCTCCACTCTGCCAAAAATCCCGCCATTAACCCTTATTCTGCATTCAAATTCAACCATCCAAAATGAATCATCTCACACTTAATCGGGGTTGAATTCCATCTGGCACTTCTTTGCCCAGCTCTGCATCCTGTCAATGTCCTGTTGCAACCTATGACAGCCCTCCACGCTGTCCACAACTCCACCAACCTTCGTGTCATCAGCAAACTTACTAACCCACCCTTCTTCCTCATCGAAGTTGTTGATAAAGATCATAAAGAGTTGAGGTCCCAGAACAGATCCCTGCAGCACGCCACTGGTCACCGAACTCCAGGCTGAATACTTTCCATCTACCACCACCTTCTGTCTTCTATTGGACAGCCAGTGCAGTGCAGTTGACTCTTAACTACCCCCTGAAATGGCCAGTTTGAGGGCAATTAGATAACAAGTGCTGGCCTTGCAGGTGATGCCCGCATCCTAAGAAAGAATAAAAGGCAAAAAAAAAACTTTTCAACAAGTTGGAATTTTGATCTTGTTTTTATTAACAAAAATTGGTCCTCTCAATTATGTTCACAATGACAGCTTTGTCATTGCATCAGAGGGCAGTCAATTCAATTTAATGCTCCTGCATAACATAGCAGACTATAGCACAACATTTGAATTCAGTGCATAGATTTCACAGGAAACTATGAAGTTTTCTTGTGACAGTGAACTGCACATTTACTACTGTGCCAAACAGTGCAACTATTATTAGTCGAAACCTGTCAACACCAAACTGTTTTTGCTATTTCTTACCCTATGAATCTTTCCTTACTCCAGTAACCTTAATACTTCTGGATACACTTTGATCTTTTAGCAAAGATCTGTATTAATCTCAAGACCGATGATAACAATTCATGTGTACATTCAAAGTGATTTGACTCAATCTGTATTAATCCTAATACTACACCTTGGGAGATTTGCTGTGCACCCACATTGTTTAACTTCTAATAGTACTACAATATATTCTAATGCAGTCTTTATAAAAGTCATTTTTAAAAAATCAATGAATATAATCTTTACCCACAGTAATCTGCATACTTTCCATGGATATACAAATCGTTCACAATCTCTAATAGACTGATTTACAATTGTAAGCATGCCGTGGAAAATGGACTATTCTCTTATTCATCTGCACGAGTCTGATTTCAAAAGGCCATTAATTAAGCTTACAATGCATTTTACGTGGCCAGTCCAATCTTGTATGCAAGTAAGAATCAACAGGAAAGCATTTTAAGCTGAGAGCCGGGACAGATTTTGATTTCTGGAGGTACAGCATTAACAATACTAAATGTCTCGCACTGATGAAGTTTCACTGGACTCAGTTTTAACTCGTTTGTTTCTCTACAGTTGGTGCAAGACCTCCTGAGTTACTCCAGCATTGGTTTTGCTTCAGATCTGCAATTCCTTGTTTTATTTAAATTATAAATGTTTACTAGCTGTTGAAAGCAACGTCATGTGGTACTTTTCAGGTTGTTTCAACAGGACATGTGCAATAGTCACATCATAAGAAAACTCATTAAAACCTAAATATTCTCACGTTCAAGATGAGACAGTTATTTAAACATGTAAAAACTGGAACCTTTTGTTATAAATTGTAGATTATAAATTTAGACTGAACTAGTGGTAACTCCAGACACTAGATTACAAATCGGAAATCAAACACGATGCGTCATTCTGTGACTGGAATTTCTCTGAACCATCTGCAGCCTTGACACAGCCTGCACCGATGTGTCTGATCAAACGAAGCCCGGCCTCTCGCACGGCCGTCGTTCACGCGCATTAAAATCCACTTATTGAGACTAATAATCGCTTAACGTTTGCTCCTTTTCTGATTCAGTCACAACAAATCCGATCGGAGTTAACAAAGTGTGAAGCTGGATGAACACAGCTTCACACTTTGTTATCTTGGATTCTCCGGCATCTGCAGTTCCCATCATCTCGAATCCGAACCGAGCGGCGACCAGCAGAAGACGGGGCGCCATGTGAAATAATGAAGTGCTGGGGCTCTGCGACCATAACCCAGCCAGACCTTCGTTGTAAAGGTCGCATCCCCCTCCCGCCAACAGGGGAAGACTATATATTTCCCCCTAGGGTCAGATAATTCCCTCCATTCCCCTAGAGGGGCAAGTGTTATATCCCATCCATAACATTTGATTTGCCCCGTTAAATGTATTTAGCATGAACCCAATCATTGGTGAGGGGCGGGTTTATGGGATGAACATGTCGCTGGCAAGATTGCCCCGGGGCAGGGTATGGGTTAGGATTTACCTATACGCCAGACTAGGTAAGGATGTCTCACCCACTTACCCCACAGCCATGTTAGCGGATGAGCCTGGGGGAGCAGAGACAGCGAGTAGACGGCGCCAAGGTGCAGCAGGCTCATCAGTGCGACGTTTCTCCAGACAATTTCCCGCTTGGCCTCGGCTTTCTGCTGCCTGTTGTTCTCAGCCGAGCCCGGCGCCGCCACCTCCACTTCTTCCACTGCGACAGTCCGCTCCGGCTTCTCCATAGTGCCCGCCGACCAGCGGCTGCCCCCTCGACAGGGAGCCTACGCCAGGGGGGAATTGGGGGAGGTGGGAATATGCTGACAGGCAGAGCCGGAAGGCAAAGCTACAGTAAAAACAGGGTCAGTGCAGGCATCTTGCAGCAAGTGTGCGGCTGGAGACAGCAGCAACCAATCACAGCAAGGGCTTCAGAGCGGCTCGACCTGTAGCGATTGAGTGTAGCAAGACCATCAAACCCAGACCATAGCAACCAGACAATAGGCATGGGGCCAGTACCATAGCAACCACACTGGTCCTGGCCCTGAGTGACCATCGAATGGGTGCAGTGAGGGGCGCGTGGGGGTGCGGGTCATTTGACCTGCCTGCCTTGAGAAATCTGGGTCTGTCGGGACTCCCGCTCGATGCCCCGGACTGGGTTGACCGGTAACGTTATGTAGAAATCAAGGGCTACAAAGCAGCCAATTAAAATGAGCTAGTAATTTATATCCAGTGTGACCTCCATTTTCTGCAATACCAGCTCCCCGCCTTCCTGATTATCCGTCAACACTTTCATGAGAAAAGGTCGTGTTCCGATTGATATGTTTCGTTGCAAAGGCCGTTAACGTCATTCACTTCATTGATCTTAAATGACCCCCACAGCCTGAGAGAGATTGTATTCAGTGTTTTACTTGTGGGTCTTGTTCACGTTCATTAACTTAGGACTCTAGCCACCGAATGTTTGACCAAAACTCAGGCGTCTCGAATTTTTTGAACAATTACATTTTATTTTCAGTGTACCTTCCATTTTGACAGATGATCAAGATTGCACTGTAAATTACACAGCAATCTTTTTATCGAGGATATATTTCTTTGCAACGAAACGTTGTCGACCTGAAACATTAGTTATGTTTCTTTGTTCACAGTTGCAGCTCGATTTGCAGATTATTTCCAACTTTTTCTGTATTTATTAATAGTCAGCATCTGCTCTAGAGGCGTTTGCTTCCGAGGTTTTGTACGAATCATTGGAAATATCAAGCCAGATTCACATACATTGTATGTGGTATGCTTCGATTAAAGAATATTGCAGTAAATTAGAATGAAGTCTCACTTCTAGTACGAATTGACCATCTATCCACACCAGCAACTGTGCCCCGAAATTTGAAATCTTGATAAAAGCCACAAAAAAATCAAATGACAAATTACGTGATCCAAAATTACGCAACCAGAATATAGACAACCACAACAAAAACAAAATCTATAAAGAAATCTGAAGTCAAAGGAACTCAAGTTTGAGTTATAAGTAGAGGTTGAATAGACTGGATTTTTTTAACCTGGAGTATTGGAGGCAAAAGGGGTCACCTTACAGAGGTTCATAAAACCATGAGGGGCATGGATAGGGTAAATAGTCAAGGTTGTTTTTCAAGGGAGGGGGAGTTCAAAACTAGAGGGCATTGATTTAAGATGAGAGGGGAAAGATTTAAAAAGGACCTGACGTGTATTTTTTTCACTCAGAGACTGATGTCTGGATGGAATGAGCTGCCAGAGGAAGTGGTGGAGGGTGGTACAGTTACAACATTTAAAAGACACCTGGATGGATATAAGAATAGGAAGGGTTTAGAGAGTTAGTAGGAACTGCAGATGCTGGAGAATCTGAGATAGGGTCTAGGCCCGAAACGTCAGCTTTCCTGCTTCCCTGATGCTGCTTGGCCTGCTGTGTTCATCCAGCTCTCCACCTTGTTATCTCAGGGTTGAGAGAGATATGGGCCAAATGCTGGCAAATGGAACTAGGTTAGATTGGCATGTCTGGTTGGCACAGACAAATTGGACCAAAGAGTCTGTTTGTGCTCTATGATTCTAATTAAGAAGAAAACTGAAATTACCAATGATATTAAAATTAATTTTTCACTGAGTGCTTCATTTTCTATCTACACTTTGAAGCGAGGGCCAGACTTTTAATGCAGACAAGTAATGTCCAGGGATCTGGGTTCAAATCTCACCATGGCATATGATGGCATTTGACTTCAATAAAAATCTGCAATTAAGAGTCTAATGATAGCCACGAAACATTTGCCTGATTGTCAGAAGGAAACCTCTAATCTTCACTAATCTCCCTTTAGGGTAGGAAGCTGCTATCTGCAGCAAAGTGGTTGATTCTCAACTGCTCACTTGGCAATTAGGGATGGGCAGTGAATGCTTGCCAAGCCAACGCGGCCCTCATTCTAAAAGATATGACTTTTAATATTCATCTCTATAATTGGTAACATTCAGCCAAATCTTTTTAAAGGTATCACTTTAAATAACATTAAAGAGTGAATATGATTGAAGCACCACGGGTGATGCTGACATGTTCGCCTGTTCTGCATGTTGGCCCATATTATTTCCATTCCAATATTTTGATGCGGTCACATTCTTCTTGCGGGGCGGGAATGTTCTGTCCAGATGCGGACTTTTCAATTTAAACTCATGGGGTCAGTGGATGTTCGCTTTAAACAAACAGTCTGCTTTCTGTTCGCGTTATGTTGGCTTTTCGGTAAGACTTGTTGCGGAATGTTTTCCACACATACTTTTAAGACAAATGGAAAGTGCAGTTCAATCCTTTCGAGTTTCTCCTAATAAATGTATCACCCCGCCGTTTTTCTCTGCAATGCACCACTCCCGCTGAAAATAAGGCTAAAGTTCCTGGAGGATGATTTGCTGAGGCAGGATTTCCAATTGCCCCAAGTCCTAGAGGAGAAGGGGAACAGGCATGTTTGCTGTTTGTGGTGTTCCGCAGGCATCCTGTCTGCAGATGACCCGCAAATTGTTTCAGTGGTGAGGAGTGGGGTTGAGAGTATCGTTGAGGGATTTGTGGGGTTAGGTAGTGGTTGTGTAGTGGGATAGAGCATTGGCGAGGGACTGGGGGAGATTGGGTAAAGGTTGGTGTTCGTGAGGTGCGGTGCGTGATTGTGGAGGTGGTCATCTCCGCCCTCGTGTTAGAGATACCTTCTAGAAGGGTTCTATTTTGCAAAAAAAACTAATTTCTTGAAAGCGACCCACTGTCCTGTGGAAGCCAGCACTTCTTGACCCACCTCTGTCGATGGAACTCAATATAGCTGCACCATGCAACTTCGTGTCCAATGCAAGAAAGAGAGAGATAGGGGTATTTCCGATGGGTATCATGATCCCACCAGATCGTCACTTTTTCAGACCGTCAGCCATCACGTGGGCGGCTCTTAAAAAAAAGGCAAGAAATCTGCCAGATCTAAGGGTGACTTCTGACTCTGGTTAGTTCTGTATCGGTTTCTGATACCACCTTTCACAGGAAGGTATTCTGGGCCAAGGATATACAAAATTACGTTGAATATTTCGAACATGGATTTACCTTAGAGGTTTGCTGTGCTCCAGTGCAGTTCCAGGACCAGCATTCCTCCTAGCTTCTCACCCCTGCTCCGCGTGTGACACCCATTTTAAGAAACTACAACGCACAGAAAACAGCCTACGTCATCCCAAAGGTACTCTCCCTGTCCCGTTGATATGGTCTAACAACATGCTGCACTGCAGCAGCTCACAAAGACCTCTTTAACATCATCATACAAATTCATGTCATCTACTCATCCAAGAAAAGCAGGCAGACTGAAAAAAAACCCGACCCGACAGAATTACCAAAGTATCTTCATCACGAGGATTGCATCACTTTAAGAAATATACCTACTCCAGGGTAATTTAGGATGTCAAGCAATGAAGCCTGCCATTAATATCCACATTCTGAGAATAAAAAAGGAAAGGTTAATTCCCTTGTGAACGTCAGGCCCCACCTGTCACAAAAAATGGAATTACTAAAGATAAAGTTATTAAAAATTAGGAGCGCTGAAGAAATGTGACAGGTCTGGATGCATCTGTGGAGAGAAAAGCAAAGTTAAAATGTTGAAACCAGTATAACTCAAGAGTTTCCCCAGCACTTCTTGTTTATACCTGATACTTGTTTGGCACAAATCTTGCTTTCTTCAAAGGAGGCCAAGCTTTGATGGTGTCCAGATTTTGCTAAATTCCTGAGGGAGCAGTCCCACTTCTAATAGGTGGTTGTTGGCAGGATGCTGTCCTAAGAAATTCCTGCAGCAAGGAACTGAGATGATTGTCCTTCAACAACTACAACTAGTTTTCTCTGTGTTAGGTATGAGACCAGGCTGTGGAGAACTTCCTCACTGGCCTCCATCGATTCTAGTTCCACTGGAACTGTTCTAATGACAAACTTAAAAAAAACCTGCCTTGATGTTCAGGGCACTCACTCCCACCTTCCCTCAGCAATTTAGGTTCTGAGCCCAAACTTAGATCAGGCTTCTACAGTATCTTGGAGAGTGGGCCTGGTGGAGCTGGAAATGAAGCATCTAAAAGCAGGATATTGGTGTGTAGGGGATGCTTGATTGCACCAACTGCCCTATCTAACGTAACTGTAACTCAGTTTCCAACCCTTTCATTAAGGCACACTTCAAAAGAAACAAACTTCCATGGCACACCCACTTTTTCAGGAAGGCTAGGGATGGAGACTTGGAGGCTTGCAAGAAACTAAATTATTGAAGAATAGTATTTCAAAGACTTACCAAATTGGGTAATATCATTTGTTTGGAAAGAATGTGTGCAAGATATTTGGGACAATGCATTAATTCCTCAGAGCTGTCAATATTAGAAGGAAAATAACATTTTGTAGAACTTGTTCATGGGATGTTGATGTCACTTGGTCAGGCCGGTATTTATTGTACATCTGTGATTGCCCTGGAGATGGTGGTGAACTGCTGCAGTTTTGAAGTGTAGACACACCAACAGTTCTCTTAGAAAGGGAGTTTTCACCCCATGATAAAGAAGAAATAGCAATATAGTTCGAGGTCAGGATCGTGTGCGGTTAGAAGGGGAACTTGTAGATCTACTTAAATACATAAATGTTCTGTTGAAAATTCTGTCCAAGCTGCACTGCCAGACAGCTTCCTGAAAATCCCCATCAAGATTGCATACGAATTGGTTCCTTTACGTTACCACATATGTATGGCCACACAAAAATCTTGAAAGACTCATGCATTTGTATTAACTGGGCATACACCATAAAAGAAATTAGAGGTTAAATTAATCCTGGCTATTACTTAATCCTTAACAAAACCCAGAATATTTGTTGTCATTGCTACTTTGGAACCATGCTACATCCAATGGGAGCTATGTGTCTACATCAAAACACTTTTCTTACAGCATCTTGCTTTTATATGCAAGAATGACACTGATTGAGAGATTAAGAAAGCTCAAGAGGGTTCAGTGCACAGTTCTGATTTCTCACCTCACTGAATATCTATAGTGCCAGTTCATCAATTCCATGTAAAATTTCAAAAGTTGGCTTCTTAAATTGGTTTTTCACACCTTGCTCTCAAATTAGATCACAAATTCACCAACACAGATACAATAGAACTCATCTCACTTTGTTTATTCATGCATAAAGACATTATAGTCCTCTCTTTATTATCCCCCATGATTTCATGGTTATCATCCTCACTAAACTGAGAACCTGCTCTGATATTTGAACAAAATACTGGATTTATACAGAACATTTCATATGTGATTAGATGAATTTTTCAATGTCTTACAGCTAATACAGTGCAATCAAAGAATCCAGACAGCTCAGGACATGGCAATATGACCTGGTATGTTCATGGCAGCTTTCTGGAAGAGCAACTCCTCTAGTCCAACTCTACTTCCTTTTTCCCATTGTCCTGTACTGATTCCTCTCCATACAATTATCCAATACTCTTTTGGAAGCCACATTTGAACCTCCCTCCAATACTCTCTCAGGCAGCATATTCCAGATACTAACCACTTGCTATCTTTCCTCGTGTTGTTTCTATTTTTTATTCGCCATCCCCTTGATCTGTGCTCTCTAGTTCTAAGCCATCTACCGATGGAAACAGTCCTTATCCATTCCAGAGGTCACTGCCACCCACGGACCTCAGAAGGCCCACAGCCAGAAAGAAAATTAGAGGGAACGCTGGTCCAGATCACTCATGATTTTGAAAATCTTTATTAAATCTCTTTTCAATCTTCAGCTTTCTCAAGAGAACAACAACGTAACTGAAGTCTTTCATCCCTGGATTTTGAAATCTTATGAATATTTTTTACACTCTCTTCAATGCCTTCACATTCTCCTTTATTTTTGAAGTATATTTGGTTATAACATCCTGCTATCAGCCCCAAATCTGTCTTCTATTGCCTTGAAATGTGCACGTTAACTTCATTTAGAGTTTTTAATCATGAATTGAGTTAACAAACCTTGTGAATGTCACATTCGTTATTTTGTTTGCAAGATGAAAAAGCCTACATTAGTCCCAAAACATGGAGCCAAGAATAAAAGGGAACGCCTCTGAAAGGGTGGAGTGCAAGACAGATTAAATGACAAAATATTTCATGATGCAAAAGCATGGAACTGATAATGGGTACAGTATAACACAGGTATTGTTGGTCTTCTTGATTGCTTCGTCACACTGATTGAACATGTACTATTTTTAACTTCGTCCTTCAATTTTACAACACTCACAAATGAGGTATGAAAACAATTTTTCTCAACTCAAATACTTCAAATTTGTGCAAATCTGTATCTGTTATTGTTCTACCCACAATTCTTTTCCTAAGAATTTGTACCTGGGTACCTTTGGACAGAAAATAGTGGTGACTTATAAACTTGCATGTGACAATAAACCTGATTCAATTCAATTCAATGTTTGGTTGTGCTTTATAAGCTACCTATAAGACCTAGAATTTTTGCAAATTTGGTTCAATTCTGCCCAGCTTTGGCATTTTCTGTTCCTAATAAAATTTAAAAATTTGCCAATTATTCCTTCTGTTAATTTGTTAAAATCTTGCTTTAAGTTGCCATTTTGACTCAGATACTCTTCTCTATCTCTAAATCATATTTGAATTATATATTTAACCATTAAAGAGAGCATTCTAATGTTATCAATTATGAAGAAATTGGATAAAAAAACTTGGACCTCATTATTTTGCACAATATTCAGCATAATTCAAATGTGAAAGTCAAGTTTGACATTTTGTAAGTACGAGAAAGGCAGGTAGAGAGGGATGAAGCATGCAGGACATGGACTAAAGATTATGTTAACATACTTGGAAGAAAAGGATTATGCTTTATAATTCACGTCCAAGGTCAGTGACTGAAGCAGAAAGTTTTTTTAACATGCAAGTCACATTCCATTTTCCTTCATCTACCTGGTAAAGCAATATGGGAACAGAGTGGATGAATGTGACCAGAGCTCAATCATAAGGTCAGAAGTGGGGTTGTTCAACAATTGCAGAATGTTTAATTTGTGACTCCTCACCAAAGCAGTCTATGTCTAAATGCCAACAACACTTGGTCAACAGCCAGGTTTAGGATAAGTAGAAAATAACATTTGTGATACACACGTGCCAAGCAATGCCCATATCCAAGATTCAATGGCATCACCATCACTAAATTTCCCACTATCAACATCCTGGGGTGTCACCTTTGACCAGGAACACATAAATACTATGGCTTCGAGGGCAGGTCAAAGGGACTCAATTACTAGGGGTCATGAGTTCAAAGTGAGAGGAGGAAAGTTTAAGGGAGATATGCGTGGAAAGTTCTTTACACAGAGGGTAGTGGGTGCCTGGAACGCGATGCCAGCGGAGGTGGTAGACACAGACACGTTAGCATCTTTTAAGATATATTTGGACAGGTACATGGATGGGCAGGGAGCAAATGGACACAGACCGTTAGAAAATAGATGACAGGTTAGACAGAGGATCTTGATCGGCGCAGGCTTGGAGGGCCGTAGGGCCTGTTCCTGTGCTGTAGGTTTCTTTGTTTCCTTGTTGGGATCCTGAAGGAAGAAACTTCTCCTAATCCTCAAAATGCTGTCCATCATCTATAAGGTCGAAGTCAGGAGTGTGATGAAATACTCTCCACCTGCCTGGATGAGTGCAGTTCTAACAACATTAAAGAAACCTGACAGCATCCAGGACAAAACAGGACCTGTTTCATTGGCACTCCATCCACCATCTTCAACATTCACTCCCCCCACCAACAATACATTGCACCATCAGTGTGTGCCACCAACAAGTTGCACCACAGCAATCTACCAAGGCTCCTTCAATAGCACCTTCCAAACTAACAGTCTCCATCACCTAAAAGGACAGCGCAGTATGCATATGGGAACACTATACCTGAAAAGCACCCTCCACCCCACACCCAAACTAGTTACCATTCCAACCTGGAAATACACTGCTCTTCTTTTAATGTTGTTAGGTAAAAATCCTTGAACTCCTCCCTAAAAACACTGTTGGCACAAATGCAGCAGCAAATCATATTTTCAAGGGCATTTAGGGATAAATAATAAATGCTGGTCTTTAATATCCCATGAAAGAACTTTTTTCGACTAAGTTTGCAAATGGAAGGTAAACACTGCCATGGACTAATTAGGTTGAATGACCTATTTTATGTTGTAGCTTTATTTATCTCTAGCACTCTGCAGATGATGGACTCTTCACTTGAATGCAAAAAACTGAACAAGTGAGGAATATACATATTTAATTACATTTGGAAATAGCAGTTGCTGAATTTGGGCTATCTCAACCAGTTCTTAAATTAGGTTATGCCATATTTAGCACAAAGTTGGTGATCACACAACAAAGGCCAATGATTTTTGTTGTAAAGAAGCAAAATTTTATATTGCTGCAGAATTGTTAGTTTTCTTAAACTGAGTTTATAAAGACTGTGTAGGTTACTTAAGAGTTTTCTGACAATAACAAAGCAACTATCTTTAGCAATGATTGGGATGGAGTACAAAGGAAGAATAAAGACACAAAATGCTGGGAATAATCATCAGGTCAGACAGTTTACATGAAGAAAAAGACAAATACACTGATGATCTTCAGCTCAAAGCATTGATCAGAATTTAAAGAATGAGACAGTTGATTATATTGCAGATTGCATTTCACAGCATCAGACATTGTTAAAAAGATAATTTTAAAACTGTGCATGTGACCATATCTGAACAAAATGAAACCTTAAGTGCATAATAAACACCTAAGTAAAAACTAATGGCTCTTAATTTGGCATGTGATGTGGTCACTGTCCTCTTGATAAGCTAAAGTTTGCAACTAGTTTGAATGCTTCAAAAATCTCGTTTACTCTGAATGTGCACAATTTTCTTCAAGAGTGGTTTTCATTAGCTATAGTGATATAATCTGGAAATATTATGGTTAAGTGACTATCCTCATTAGAGTGGGAGGAGATGTTGGTTGTGGGAAACATGCAGCTTGTTATGGAAATTTTGATCTATAAATAAAGAAGATTAGATTCATTTATTTGAGGCTTCAATAATGATTGGAATAAGAGAGTTTCCCACTTATTTTCCTAGAATATAGCATGTGGATTGTTTCAAATAGAAAACAATCTACAGTACTGCACTAAGCCAAAAGCGAGAGTGGGTCTGTGCAACTGCATAAGAACATCTTTCAGTAAAACGTACCGTTTGTTTTTGTCTTTAACCGCCCCACAAAATGCTCTAGAAAATAACTCATAACTGGATTATCCTGAACTATAGGAGTCTCCTGATTCTTCTGTTAATAGGCAGCACTATCTGCCAAATATACTGTCCTAATATTTAGCTGCATTGACTTATGACTAGCTTAACAGAAAAAAAAAGACAATGCATGTAATAAATTAATCTTTATTTAAAAGATGAATTGTAGGTGTACTTCTGAATCATAAAATGAACACAGGGAAGGACAAGCTGCTGTTTCAACTTCTACCAGAGACTCAGCCATAGAGTCAAGTATGTTCTTCCAGTACATACAGCATACTCTTCCAGTCTGCATTGATGTTAGACAAAGCTTTGCACTTCTTTCCATTAATGTACACTTTGCCACAAAATAAGTTAGTGGCACATAAACCTGTGTTTTAGATTGATCAGTAATGCATGCATCTGGATTATTACAATACTGTATGGATTCAATTTATCCTATGTAGGTCACATAATTTAATGGCAAATTTTTTTTAAAACAGGCAATATAGACATTTAAAAGATTGAATGCATTGCCACTGAATTCATTTTATCTGATTATACATTGGAATGTTTGCCTCATATAAAAGCACAATGGCAAGACAGCAAAAGAATGCAATATGGAATGAAACTTATTCTCCCATTAATTATATGGGTATTCAAATGGTCTTTGCTTGGATTTTCATTTTAATCTAAACCAACATAGGTTTGGCCAATATTTACTTTTTAAAGTACATAACTTTCTTTTCTCAATCATGGCTTATTTAATCAAACACCTAGTTTATTGGCCTGAGTGAGAACCACTTTCAGAACTGGCATGAAAGCAGAGATTTCACTGAAGTTACTGGTGCTGACTATGTGTGTGTGGATGTTTAATCCCTCACTGTAGTTCCGAGTTTCAATGCTCCTTGCTATGTTGTGTAAGCCACCAATTATGGCTGGTGAGAGCTGTAAGAAAAAGAAGAAAAATGTTAACATCAAGAACATATTTCTTTGACTGTGTCATTACCAGTTCATCAGTGGCAAGATTAATGTGGCTTCTTGGTGATCCTCACATTATTATTAATAGCTAAGTTATGACTCCTAAAGGACTTTGTTCCCCAGAAGATCACATCAGATTTGTCAACAGGTTATTGAGATTTATAATCAAAATTGAGAGGAATCACAAACACAGTTCAACTAATGAAGCAATGTTTATTGTCAAATGTCATGAATGCTGAACACTATAATTTTATTTTTAAAATCTCCCTTAGCTTAAAGCAATATGTTCTGAAAACAGGGAGGATGGAGTACACTCTTATCTCAAAAACAAGGGACACTGCTTTTTGAGAAACAGGAACAAATAAATTATTGGTGTAGAGTAGGAAGGAGCACTATCTTGTGTTAAAGGGTTTTCAGATGCCCAGAAGAATTTGCTTCTTTTTCAAAAGGAAGGGAACAGATCAAATGGGGTTCTTGACAATTTAGAACAGGAAATTTGTTTGAAGTGTACCTAGCCGGTGATAATTATATCCAGGAAAATCTGGATGGCATAGAATAACTGTCAAAATAAAACTGTAAGTTTTGACGTGGGCTGTTCAGAAGAGATCACCTTCGATTGGAGAGTAGGATGTGAAATTGGGATGGCTCCATTCCTGTCGTATATCCGCCAGAAGTGTTACACAAAATAAAACAGTTTAGTAAGGTTTATTTTAGAAGTATTAATTAATGCAAGACTACCTTTTCTTTTCTTTGACATATTAGGTACCTGTTAATTAATATTTGATCTTTGCCCAAGTCTTTAACATTGATTGTAAATGGCTAATATCACAGTATTTATTCTGGCGACATTCCACCAGATATAGCTGGTAAACTTGAAAATGCTTTCTTTATGCCCATTCACCACTCTAAGTCCATTACCCAATCTTCTAAACATGCTAACATAATGCTGCCAACTCCACATGCCCTTAAATTTTATGTATGGACCTTTTGCTTGACACTTTATCACATGCCTTTTGGAAATCCAAGTACACTACATCTATTAGCTCCTCATTATCCCCCCCAATAATTATTTAATCAAAAAAACTCTTAAGTTTATCAAACACAATTTTACTTTCATGAAACTGTCTTTATTCCATGCGATCATACTATGATTTTCCAAGTACATTGTCAGGACTTTCTTACAAATGGATTCTTCCTGAAAAACAACATACTATGGAAGGTTTTCCTGTTGTACTCATGAAAACAGATGCAAGAAAATTAAATTGCAAAGAGAACAACAATTTTGTTGGTTGTCAGATTTCAGAAGAGGTTGCATGCTGAAGCAGACCATGCCCAAATGCAGCAGGATCGGAACAATATCCAAGCCTGGGCTGAAAAGGGGCAAGTTACATTTGCACCACAAAAATGCCAGGCAATGACTATCCTTTAAAATTAATCTAACCACTGTCCCTTGACATTCAAGTCCCTATCCCACAATACTCCACTATCAAATCATGAAGGTTACCATAGACCAGGAACTGGACCAGCCATATAAAAACAGTGACTGCAAGAACAGATAAGAGGTTAGAACAACTGCAGCAAGTAACTCAACTCTTGTATCCCCTGTACATAAATTAAAAGTACGATAAAATACTCACCATTTGCCTAGGTGAATGCAGCTCCAACAATACTCGAAAAAACATAATTATCCAGCATAAAGCAGCACATCCAAAACATTCAGTTCCTCCACCACTGATGCTCCTTAGCAGCAGTGCCTACTATCTAAAAGATGCACTCAGAAGTTCAATTCACCAAGGGTCCTTAGCAGCACCTTCTAAACCCATGACCACTTCCATATAGGACAAGGGCAGCAGATTCATGGGAACACCACCATCTGCAAGTTTCTCAATAAGCCGCACCATTTTGATTGGAAATACGTTGCTGTTCCTTCACTGTCACTGGATCAAAATTATAAAATTCCCTCTCTAAAGGCACATGGATTGCAGCACTTCAAAAAGGTTGCTCACCACCATCTTCTCAACTGAAACCAGGGACACAGAGCAGATGCTGGTCGAGCCAACAATGCCCACATCCCATGATGAATTTAAAAATAATCACACAGAAATGCTGCGAGTTGGCCCACAACCTTCCTCATGGGCACTACCTGTCAGCTGTCCAGATTTGCATTATGCTTTTTTGTGGCTTTCCCTGGTGCAAATGTGGATGCAGAAAGTGCCCTCTATGAAGGAAGTAATTAGGAGAGGCTGGCCATCATTGATGGAGATTTACTTTTATATCACACTGGCTTCAGAAGAGGGTGGAAAGCGGCGGTGGGGAATTGCAATTACATGGAAATTAGGAAATATACATTATCACCTCTTCAGATAATGCACGTCGTTTCTTTTCTGGAGAAGGGAGGAAAGAGAGAAATAACCATATTTATGCTTGGTCTATGTAAGCTATGCAAGAGCCATGCTGCAGGAAATGAGGGGCCCAGTATGTCACAAAGTGCAATATGAAAAGCAAGCAGTTCATATTTGGTTACTTACTGCCTGGTCCCGTAGCTTATCATACAGAGACTCCAATCGCTTGTTTGCATCATCTAGCTTCCTCTTGGTTTGCTGAACAAATAAACAAAATTTTATAATCTGCTAAGTAACTGAATAGCAGCAGAAAAATATTTAATTAAAATAAGTATGCTATAATTTTCTCATAGTCACAACTGTGCTTTACTTGCTTACTGATTTCAAGTTTCCATCAGCTTTTCTCTCCTGAATGACTCCCTCCAAATCAGGTATAATTTTGTAAGATGTAGCGCCCTTTACAAGCCTTTCTCTTGAATGTCCGTTCTTTGTGCCCAAATTTGCAGCAATGGTTCACCGCAGGCCTAGCCTTTACACAGCTACACTTTGCAATGGAGAGGTCCTTACTGGATACAAAATCCTTGGCCAATTCCCCCTTTTTCCAGCCAGGAAACAACTGCAGTGCCCATATTATATTCCAGTCAAATTTAAAAAAAAACAACTCGTGGTAGGACTCAAACTCCAATCAATATTGCACCATGTTATATATATTTGGATCCTGAGCCACCAGAAGTTTATCTTCACCATGCAGTTTAATATAAAAGACTCATACTTTAAAATCACTTACAATGTTAGCACTGGCGCAGGCCTACTGCACAAATGACAATTCTCAAAGAGACACAGCCTGTAAATATGTGCTATTTTTAAGTCTCTATTAGTAACAGCAGAAACTGTTAACTACCTATAAGAAAGGTAAATGATATCAACTGTGGACAGCACGTACAGGATCGGTAGCTGCAGTCATACACCGCTGAATCAATCCTTCAAAAATAATCTTCAGAATGGCATGCTCTTCTGGAATGGGTTTCTTGGCAATTTTCTCAGTGGTTATCGGTTGTACTGGCTGAGGAAATAGATAGAGACAGAGTCAGAGTCAGAGTCATTATGACACAGCAGGCCAGTTAACTCACTGAATCAATGCCAGTTTTCCATTGAGCAATTCAGTCAGTCCACTGCTGCCACCCCAAATCGCCATAGTTCTTCAGGATGATTATGCCTTTCATTTTCCAAAAACAGCACCCCAATTTCTCCAATCTAGCTCATTAGCTACATTTTCTCAACTCTTGTTAAATGCATGCAGCGCTAGTCTTACTTTTACCAAATGTACACCATAAAACCTCCATACAGCAACGTTGTCAACATTAGGTGCCGTGGGCTATTCCAGTCATTAAACTCAATGGTTGCCACTGGGGCAGGTTGTTACCAGATTTCCGACTTAGGCAACTGTGTAGGAGAAGATACTATAAGATGACACCTGTCATGACCAATGGCTTATAGTGAAATTAGCTGTGGCTTAATTAAGGGGATGAAAAGAAGTGGGGAAATAAAGTCAAAACCAAAATGAATACAGCACAAAAAACACTGAGCAAGTGATCATCTTTTTCCAAAATAAACCACCTTACTCTCTGTAAAATGCTCAAGTAGTCATTGGATAGATTTCTGCCAAAAATTATTTGACTGTTCTAACACTCATATGTTGTTCCAGACTTGTGCATTCTCTGTCTGTATCGACTAATGTGCCCAAGTTCCTGAAGATTTCAGTTCGCTTCCTGTTCTGTGTCTGAATGATCCATTATTTGTTTTTTTTTAACCTGAGACAGTCACCCATCCTACTTAGAAAGAAATGCTAACTTCATTCTGAATCTAAGTTAACACTTGTTTGGAGGTAGGACATGATGGGAAACAAGCAAATTTAGTTCATTCGAAGGAAGCCGAGGGAAAATGCTTATGCAAATGAAGAACCTTTTGCAACTGCAGAAGTATCAAGTATATTGTTTATATCATTTTATGCTGTCCAGGATCAAACATGCAATAACAGAGTAATCCAATTCCATCTCAGGGAAATTTGCTCAGTCTGTAAGAATTGCTCAGTTTAAAATCTCAGGAAAATCTTGTACCTGCATGATGTCACCAGTAGGTGCACCAGGAGCTTCCTCAGTGCTATGCTTTGGCATCATTGTCTGTAGTGTGGGCTGCATCATTCCTTGATATGGGGTCTGAACTGCTGGTTGACTTGAAAGTTGCTGGGGAGTCTGGAACGAAGTCTGCAGCGGAGGAGTTGGTTGCTGATGCTGCATTGGAGCCTGAGGGTCTGCAACTGGGTTCATTATAGGAGCTGTGATAGGTGCAGGAGGAGTAAAGTTGCCTGGTACCTGCATAATATTGTAATTAAAACAATGAATGGGCTGCTAAGAACAAAAAACAAAACAGCTTGATTGTTTAATGAGTCACAAAACAGCCAAGGTTCTGTTGCATGTTCTGCAGGAATCTAAAAATGGCTTTTCCTAAACAATCAACATTAAACAACAGATTAATGAAAATCTCTTCAAATTAAAATAGTAAGTACTGGAAAGATACATCAAGGTCATCATCATATGAACACAAAATTACAGATGGAGAACATTTATCACCAGCTGTGATATTAGGAGGAAACTCCACCATCTGCCTTTTCCCAAATAGAATGAACTTTCAACATAACAACATTAAATTTGTCAGTAAAAGATGTCAAGGTCTGACTAAAAATTATTTTCACTGCACTCACATCATCTAAGTCCAAAGTCTTAGTGGGTAATGACAGCATTACTGGAGCCTAAAACAGATTTATTCTCTGGAATACCTGCAGTCTTCAAACCAAAGGCAACATGTTTTGTAGTAACAGGAAATTCAGTGAGATTCCAAACCTTATCGCTGTGTGCATGTTCATGTTGCACCACTGCAAACACAGGCACCATAGTCTACGGTTTTATAAGAATTTTCATCAAGATTTAGTAAGGAGTTGTAACCAGGTCAAAATAGTGAATGGAACTTTCAGTCTGACCCAAACAAATTTTCACCTTGTTGTACATTTCCAGCATTAAGTTTTATTTCTCTTATCATTAAGTATAATTTAATATAAATCCATCTCAAATCAAGAACCGTCTTTTAAATTCATACATTTCCTGACAACTGTGTCTATTTGATTTAATATGCATCTAAGTAGCAGAGATGAAACAGTAAAGTGTGTGAAACAGGAATTTATTAAGTGTTCTATAGCGTCTGCTCATTCATGTTTCCAGCTCTTATTCCACCAACTTCTAAAGTTTGCTTACTTTTCTGAGTCCAAATCTATGCTTAATCAATCATGCACAGCAAGCATCAATAATAAACAGACTCACCTAATCAAACACACAGCAATTTAGCATTTATTGTCTCTTGCAACCTTTTATGATTGCATTTTAATTAAACTTGTGTAAAAAAAACTTCTTGTGGGAATTTCCTTCAGCTTCTAATGATGGCACTGCAGTACCATTTCTGGCACAATGTTGCAAAAACAGTGACAAGTTTACATAGCATCATTGTAAGTTTGAACAAAGAAATTCATCACAGTAAAACAAAAATAAGAAGAGAATGCACTACTTCATATTGGAAGTTGCATAAAACTGGTTGACACGATAGCTCAGCGGTTATCACTGCTGCCTCACAGTGCCAGGCACCCAGATTCGATTCTACCCTCTGGTGACTGTCTGTGTGGAGTTTGCACATTCTCGCCTTGCCTGCGTCGGTGTCCGTCGGGTGCTCTGGTTTCCTCTCACAGTCCAAAGATGTGCAGGCTAGGTGGATTGGCCACGGGAAATTGCCCGTAATGTCCCAGGGATGTGCAGAATAGGTGGATTAGCCATGGGAAATGTGACATTACAGGGATGGGGTAGGTGCTGCGTCTGGGTGGGATACTCTTCAAAGGGTCAGTTTGGACTCAATGAGCCAAATGACCTACTTCCACACTGTGGGGGGATTCTATGACAATTACCCTTCCCCAACTAAATCTGCTCCATCTGACAACAACTTATTTGATCATCTTACTATTAATCGCAGAATAACCATTTCTTACAAAAAGAAAAAAAATCAAACATTTCTTAATTACCAGGGTTTTCTTCTTTGGCATCCGACTCAAAGCTGGAGGATCATTCCAACCATTTTGAGGTCCTTTGAAACAGAAATGTTGTTTTAAACTGAGCTGCATGAGGACTGGGTAAACTAACACATAGCATTAATCCTCTTCTTCGAGTCCTAGTTCTTATGTGCTTTTATCTCTTGGTACAGCCAACATCACTATTACTGCCCATGAGCTATTAATTGCCTTTGTCTTATTTTGTTATTTTCTTCCAATTGTCAGTATTTGTTTATAGAAAACACTGAGGGAACTAAGTTGCTCAGTTGATGACCTTCAATGGTCGGCTTTAATTCAGTTCTTTCACTGTCAGGGGCAGGAATGGTGATAATTTGGCTTTAAGTAATTTCTCAGTCCTCCAGAAAAGACTAGTCGCAATTTTTTTTAAAAATCGACGTCTTCCCTACTTAGAAAACAGATGCAAAGCTAGATTCAAAATGATCATGCAGCTGAATCAGTTCATGAAGACAGGAGTGTTATAATTCTCTCTTTCACAACAGCAGTTAGCTTATAGTGTAAATACATCTGCTGTTCACTGGCATGGCAAGTTTGCTAACATAAATCAGGCCCTGCAACTACAAATTACCATGAAGGTTTTACTTATTGCCATAGCTGTATAATTTGATTTCCAATAAAGATTGAGCAATTTTTCATTAACAGAATTCAGAATTCCTAAATGATGCAATCAAATTTTTTGTTCAGCCAGATTTTCATACATTGGTAAATTAAGTTCCACAGTCTGTTCACCTCTGAATTTTGTTTTCACAGAGACAGCCAGTAATTTACAGCACAGGAGTAGGCCATATCCTAACCATCAAATGAATCATTCCAGACACTCATGGTCCTCTTTACATTCTCACTTTGTGGAAAAAAAAACTCTTAAAGTGAACAGGAGAATTTAAAGAGGAGCGCTCCAGCCTGCAACTCAGTCTTCCCCTCCTCTCACAAGATTCAAACTTTGAAGCAAGCTGGTAATCACTTATTCACTATTTCTGATTTGCTAAATACGACGTTTGAAAACTGTGGAGACACTCAGCTACAAACCGTGGTAATGCACAAAAAAAATTACACTTCTGGACAAATTCCTGGGGTGGGGGGGGGAGCAACTCGTGCTTTATGGCAAAGAATTTGTTTAAAAAAGTCTTTTCTGCCCTGCAATTTGCCAGTTAAAGATTAAATGAGTGAATCTTGCAGAAATTGAGCGTATTAAAAGTTAAGAAATTGAACAACAGGCTTTTGAATCCTGAAATGTAACAAAGTAACTTCAGCTCATTATTTATATGTTAAGATGACCAGACAATAATGACCAATTTTCATTAAAATATTCATTAAAAATTATTTTTACACAGTGGTTGCAGCATACAAAAACATGTACACAGCACTCAACCATATTGAGCAATTAATATCAACAGAATCTGCTCACAACTTTATAAAACTAGCACCAAAGTTATAGGTCACCTGCCTGGGTCAACACAAAGGGTAACAGGAAGAATTCCTGACTTTGTTTCAGAACTTGACCAGATAAAAATGCTTTATCCTGGTGTGAAATACTTCCATCCCAAGGGAAAATGTTATTATTTCCCAAATCTTTATTATTTAGTGAAAGTAAAAAAAACTGGCCGAAAACTTTCTAATAAGAAAGATCTTTTTACTTATGCAAAGCAAAGATCAAGATCTCATACAGTTAACAATTATGGCAGAATTCTATTTCTTGAATTTAGTTGTGTTTCTGGGAAGTCGACCCTGATGTCCTCCATAATAACCTTCTAAATTATACTTGCTAGCATTTCATCCAAACACATTCAATTTAAAACACAATCTCATGCCATTGTGTTCCCAACAACCATGATTAGATACAATTCTTCTAAGTCTTTCAAAAATCCTACATTTGACAGCATCAATTCAGGAGAAGGGACAATTTTATATTTATGGCTGTACAAACTCAGCTTTCTGCAGAAAGTTGAATAGATGAAGCTAATCGCACAAAATGAAGCAAAATTTAATGCAGAGGGAGGCAGAGGAGAGAACGATTGGGAAAGAAGCAGCATTTTGCCCCCTTAGTAATTATTAATGAAAGTGCTATCAAAACAGAATGCAAGTCAGCAGCATTTGTAAGGTGCATTAGTGCCAAGTAACACTACGAAAAGTACACACTTGAAAATGGACTATATTTGGTATACTACTTTAAACTAAGTCCATTGAGGGGTGCTGGGGTTAGCATCAAAGGAGTATTACAAATGATCCGTCTCATTGATTTAATTAAAATTCAACATCATTAGGATTTCACTTGGATTAGAAAAAAATTATTCCCAAATTAATTGAGGTTTCTAGAGTAATTTTTTTTTAAACTAACTCCAGTTCACCTTCTAGGGAAGTATTTTGGTCCTGAGAATATATGTCTCCTGTAGATAGAAGCAAAGTAAATTCAGAACAGGAAATACAGAAGACATGCCTTATCTAATTTCTGAATTGTTTTGTAATTCAGTATATGCTAATGTTTAGAGGAAACAAATAGGAGGATGACTCAATACTGCGCATTAATAAAACATTCAAATTCTCTGAGAGCAAAAGCATATCTTTCTGGTCAGTATTTCTTCGTAAGTTGTTTATTTAGAATTTTAAAATTAAAAATAGGAAACTCTAGTTAGTATTAAATATGAATTTCTTTCAATCTATCAAAAACTCTAAGTACTTCACAGCGGCAATCCTCTTGCCACACAAAGTATATTCTCAGCTACAGACGAAGCACACAGCGTATGGGTCCTGACAACCCACATTCAGTATGTAAACAGCACCAAAGTGAACGTGATAGTGTTTGCATTGAAAAAAAATGCAAGCCTGATCTGTTGGAACCTCAGTGACTTTGCAGCAAAATGGGAGTCGCACCTTTCTGGGTTTTATATTGTTTCCAAAGCAAGTGGAATGCATTTTACATTATGAGTTTGAAATTTACCAAACATCCCTAGACAGCACCTGCCAGGCTCGTGACCACTTCCATCAAGAAGGGCAAGGGCAGCAGATATTTTGGAACACCACCACCTGCAGGTTTCATTCCAAGCCAGTCAACGTTCTGATTTGGAAATATATTGCCTTTCCTTCCCTGTCATTGGGTCAAAATCCAAGAATTCCCTTGCTAACAGCGTTGTGGGTCAACCTACAGCATGTGGACTGCAGCGGTTCACGAGGCAGCTCACCAGCACCTTCAACAGCAACCAGTGAAGGGTAATAAATGCTGGCCCAACCAGCGATGCCCACATCTCTTGGGTGATTAAATAAAAATCTTAAAGCTAAAGGGAGAGAAGAATCTTAAGTAACTCATCATGAACGTTTTTCATAGTAAATAAATGCCTCTGCTTTTTAATCCAACAGCGCAGCAGGATATATGGAACGGTAACATACAAAAATTTTCAACATGGCGTTTACGCTTGTTTGAAAAGACAGCAGTTCTAACATCTCGGACATCTGAAAACTGCTGAAAATGAATAAAATTTGAGCCCTTCTGTTTTTCTGCATTGATGTTCTCCACACAGTTTTAGCTGGGATAGTGGTTAAACCATGAGTGAAGTTATACAGACAGCTGCTGTCTTCCTGCATATGAATGCACCAAAAACTATCTTATAATACAATTCATAATGAGAATACCAGCTCACTGCAATACAACTCTGGAATTAATTCAATTGCTCATATGTGGCATTTGTCGCTCTGACTAACCGAGTTCAGTAAATTGCTGCATTTGGTAGATGGCTGATGGCCATTAACTGACAATAGTTGAGACGGGAAAAGTGTGAGCTCAACCCCACAAATGGCATCAATATCATTCATCACCTCATGGAATAAATACAAGAAGGTGGCTTCTTGTAGCTTAATTTAAAAATTAATTTACATTTTTCTTCACTGACTTCCTCAACTCAGCCATTAAAAGAAATTCAGCTGTGGAATGTGAAACAAGAGCTTAATTCATTTAATCTGTAATGCAGCTCAGATGGACTCCTCTGTCAAATTTCCCTTTCATATCACTGGGCAGTCTGCAATTCAATATGTGGATGAACTTTGCTCCACTGAGCCTCTCCACAATACTCCTTTTCATGAACTACAGGGATATGGACTGCCTGCAAGCACAACATTTATCACCTATCTTTGACTATCCATGAGGAAATGCTGTGCTGCCTTCCTGAACAACTGTAATTTTGGTTGGAAGTTCCCAGGATTTTGATTCAGTGACAATGAAGAAGTGGTGGTATATTTGAATGGGATTGTTGTGAAATGTAGAAGGAAACATAAAGGCTGTTCCATTCCCATCTGCATGCCACCTTTGTTGTACATATCAGATGTCACGGGTTTAGAAAGTGCTGTTGTAGAAACCTTTGCCAGTTGCTGCAGCACATCTTGCTGATGATAGACACTGCTGCCACTGTATTCTGGAGGAAGTGCTTTTTAAGGGTGTGGATAGGATGCCAATCAAGCAGGTTGATTTCACCAAGGTTGTTATAAGGTTCCTCAGTGTTGTTGGAGGCTGCACTCATAAGGCAAAAGGTGCTTAGCCCATCATGCTCATGTAGAAGGTGAACAGGCACGAAGCAAAATAGTTGAGTCAGAGTTTCCAGCTTGTGACCTGCTCTTATAAGCATAATATTTATGCAGCTTGAGAGATAATGGGAACTGCAGATGCTGAAGAATCCAAGACAACAAAGCGTGGAGCTGGATGAACGCAGTAGGCCGAGCAGCATCTCAGGAGCACAAAAGCTGGCGTTTCGGGCCTAGACCCTTCATCAGAAAAGCTTCGTCAAAAAAATGCTCTGACACTTCAAGTGTTTGTCCAAATACTTCTTAGATGTTGTGAAAGTTTCAGCTTCTACTATCCTTCAAGGCAATGAGTTCCAGATATCCATCACCCTGTGTGAAAAAAGTTTTCCCTAAATTACCTTCAAACCTCCTGCTCCTTACCTTAAATCAATGCCTTCTGGTTATTGATACCTCTACTAAGGGGGAATGTTTATTCCTACCTACTCTAACTATGCCTTATAATTTTGTACACATTCATCAGTTCCTCCTTCAGCCTTCTCTTCTCCAAGGAAAACAACCCCTGCTTATCCAGTCTCTTTCATAATTGAAATACTCCAGCCAAAACAGCATCCTTGTAGATCTCTTCCATACCGTCTCTAATGCAATCACATCTTTCTTATAGTGTGGCAAACAGAACTGCATATAGTAGTCCAGCTGTCACCTAACTAATATTGCATGTAGCTCCATCATAACCTCTTTGCTGTTGTACTCCGTGTCTTAACTGATAAAGGCAAGTATCCCAGGTGCCTTTTTAACTAGCTGTGCTGCTGCCTTCAAGGACCAATAGACATGCACACCCAGGTCACCCTGACCTTTCAAGGGTTCTACGAATATTCCCTTGCTTTATTAGTCCTCCTAAAATAAATCACCTCATGCTTCTCCAGATTAAATTCCATTTGCCACTCTTCTGCCCATTTGACCAAACCATCTGTATCGTCCTGCAGACAAATACCTTCCTACTTGTTAGTTGTCCCACCACCAACTTTGAGTCTTTTGAAAAATTACTGATCATACCTCGTACATTCATGTCTAAATCATTAATGTACTCTACTAACAACAAAGAACCTGCACCAAACACTGCAGTGCACCTCAAGAGCAAGATTTCCAGTCATCTAAGTACATTCTGCTTCCTTCCACCAAGCCAGTTTGCCAAATTGCCCTAGATCCCATTGGCTCTTACCTTCTTCAACGTGAGACCTTGTCAACCTCCTTACTGAAGTCCATGTAAAGTACCTCAACTGTACTACCCTCCTACACACCTAATCATCTTCTTGAAAAATTCTGTTCTTGCCCTCAAGTGAAAAGATTTTGAAACATTATTTTGAGAAATGGCACAGTTGTTTTGCTTACCTGACCAATATTTATCCCTCAAGTAACATCACTGAAACACACTACCCAGTAATTTATCCGATTGTTGTATATGGAGCTTGCTGTGTAAGAGTTGAATGCCACATGGCTGCATTTCTAAATCAGGACAATTTTTTCCCTTTCTTCCTCAAGTCAACATTCAGAATTAGACTGGGTAGCTGACTGAAGGAAGCTAGAATAAAATGCAGAGAAAGGACATTTGTGGATTAATGTGTCTCAGGAATTAGTACTGAGGCCATAAGGTCTTGATCTGAAGTTTGGAATAGAAATGAGAAAGAAACCAAATATTCGGATGACATTAATCTAAAGATATGCTTTATAAATTGTGTACTCTACAATTAATAACCCAATGATCCTCATCCTTGAATTCATCAACAACTTGTTTTGATACGTCAAAGGTGCTGTAGAAATATAGATGCTTCATAAATAAAGGCACTTCATAGGAGCAATATGAAATGAGCTACAATAATACCAAGCCACTAAGGAGATTTTACAGCACATGACTAAAAGCAAACAACTAGCTTTTAACGAATGTTTTAGGAGGGAGGCAAGGTAGAGAGAAACATAAAAGTTTATGGAGGGAACTCAAGAACTTAGTGCTGGGACTCTAATGGTATGGCCACCAATAACAGAGCACTTGAAATTTGGAATGTGAAAAGGGTAGAATTAGAGCAGTGCCTGAATTTATGATGTAACCCAAATACGTGTTTATTAAAACAAATTAGAAATAGACATTGTTTGAATAAACCTAGGGAGATTATATGAAACAGCATCTGTAAAATTGAGAGATGGTTTCCTCTGAATGCAAGACTGATAAAGTTGAGAACTACAAACAGAAAAGTTCTGGACAAACAGCTGGCAATTCAAATACATAAGCAATTTAAAGCTAATTCACAACAGCAAAAAGTGATCAACTAGTCTAATGAGGAGCCGGACTTCCTTATTTTAATACTGTACACTTCCTATGATGATGACCTACTCCATGGGGTTGGTCGGATTTAAATCAGAATATTGTTCTCTGAAACTTTTGGCCTCAAAGTAAAACAATGGCAACTGATGTGAAGAAATTCAGTCATATTGTGACACTGAGTAAATTTGTGTTATAATACTTGGAAATGATGGGCTTAAAGGATTCAAGTAACTAACTTGCAATGTTACAGCACCTTTCACAATCTCAGAATGTTGCAAAACACTTTACGGCAAACTAAATGCATTAGAGGTGCTCGCACTTATAATTTAGCAAAATGCAGAAACTAATTTGCACATAACCAGGTTCCACAAACAGTAATGAGATACATGATGTGATGTTGTTTGAGAGATACATACTGACAAATACAGGAGGGGAATTCCTTGCTCTTCAAATATTGTCATTGGACGAACTACAACCACCTAAGAGGGCAGGCAGGACCAGGTTTGACAAAACAACTGAAAGACCTACACCTCCAGCAATGTAGCCCTCCCTAAAGTGTGTCCCTTGATTATGTGGTCAGGCTTCAAGAGTGGAACTTGAAGCCATAATCATCTGACTCAGAGAAGAGAGACTACCACTAAACTAAAGTGATTTGATTGACTGGTTTAAGATAATGAAGATAATAACTTTCCCATTCAGCTGTTATTTTACAACAGGACCTTAAGGCTTTGAAGAAAAATGACTGAAAGAAAATCCAAGCAAAGAACTTACTTTCACACAAAGAATTGTGAAAATGCTTTGGTTACGAAGTGACTGCACACTGAGGTATTTAGCACAGAGGCGGGTATACACTTGGGAAGTAAAATCAAAGAATACGGGGAAAAATGAGGAGGGATGGGAATTTAAAAAAGGTAGAGCTATCATTGTGCACAACAGTGGTGGGTAGTCTCAACAAACCAAGTACTTGCCTTTGTTCAAATAATTGGCGAAAATGTGATATTAAAAAAATTTATGTTTCAACCATTGGGATGACATGCTAATGAAGATAAAAGATCGGTTCATGACATTCTAACTTAAACTGCCCTCCTCCTTGAGGGATTGCAGAAACTATAAGAACTCAAAGTCTCTATTAGTTGACCGAAAACAAAGCGCGGCAGAGACATTTCAGTGTTTACATGCTATCATCATAAGGATCATCATCATGCATACTGTATGTATGTGAATTTAGTCTACTACTTTTATAAAAAACAGACATGGTCAAAAGGGAGATAAATGAAAGCGTGCATCATTTTTAACCACGTACACAGCATGCACTACTGTTTGTGAACAAACAAAATTAGTTCAGCCAATTAGTTTTCACAAATATGAATCTATTTTAAAGATAGCCATGCTTTCTTCACCTGTATTTCAACTCAGGTGAAGCGGAGACCTAAATTGTTGCCAGTCTTACAATAATAAATGCCAAATGCATTCCAAACAAAATCAATGAAAGCAACATGCTAACAACAACAGACCTGTTCTTTGAGAGGCAGGCAGCTCATTACTTGCAGGCAGTGTACCTGTTGGTCCAGTTGTTGGTGAATAGCCCACACAAGGTGCTGGAGCTCCAGGTCCGCCATGCTGATAGGATGCTCCAGAGAGAGGAGGAAAAGAAGAGGCAGAACTAGGTGCTGTAGAGGCTGTTTGTGGCTGTCCTGCATAAGGAGGAGCCACAGAAGGAGGCAAAGAATGAGAGGGAACAGAAGGCAAATATGCAGACGGGTAGGAAGGAGGTGGTGGAGGTGCAGAAGGCTGATGCGGTTGATAATAAGTTGATCCCCCTGCTCCTTGGGGTAACTGTTGTGGTTGGTAGGCTATGGAACAGAATTACTTCATCAGTAAACAAGAAAGAAAAGGTTAAAGAAACATTATACTGGTTATAATTTAGCAAAATATTAGTCAAAAATCAAGCAGAACATAAAACCAGTGATAAGCTCCTTCAGTAATAATCGGCTATTATTTTATGCTATACGTCTAAGAGGGCCACTGTGATGAGGAAAAACAACAAAGTGGTGTAGGAGGAAGCATGGTTCTTCACATTAAACTTCATCAGTATTAGGGGTTAACTATATGACAGAATTTTAAACTGCTCATAATCACTCCCTGCATAAAAAAATTCTTCATGTTGCTGTTGTTTTTGTTTTGCAATTTACCATTTATCTCCGTCGTCTGTGTCTTGGCCTTCTAAAAATAGAAAACATTTCTGTCTAGCTAATCTCTCTAATCCACTGTTAAGTTTGAACACCTCTGTCAAATATCTTCTGCCCTCCTCTTCTCTGAGAATAACACTCCCTTCTCTAATCTATGCACATAAATTAAGTCCCTCATCCCTGGAACCAATCCTGTAAATCATTTTTGGTACTTACTAAAATTTCCATATCCTTCTTAATATGCACTTCCCAAAATTAAGCACAATATTTCAGTTGAGGCTGAACCAGTGTTTTATAAAGTTCATCATCATTTCCTTGCTTTTGCACTTTATACTCCTATTTGTTAAACTTAAAATCCCATATGCCTTTTTAATCACTACCTGAACCTAGCCTACCACCATCAATAACTTGTGCAAATGTATCCCAGATCTCTCTGCTGCTGGAGCTCTTTAGAATTACACTCCTCTAAGGAGTCACTCGATTCCTGTTGTCTATACCTGACCTATGCTGCCTTTTACTTGACCATAGCCTCAATTTTTCCGGTCATTTAGAATTCCCTACAACTACCAGGCTCACCTTTTGCATTTACAGGAACATACTGTCTCTGGATTTGCATTATCTCATTGTTGAAGATGTCCCACTTCCCAGTTGTCCCTTTAACTGCGAATATCTGCCCCAATCAACTTCTGAAAGTTCTTGTTTAATACCATCAAAATTGGCCTTATTCCAAATTAGAAATTTAACATTTTGATCAGTTCTTTCATCTTCCATAGCTATTTTAAAAACTAATAGCATTATGATCACTTTTCCCAAAGTGCTCCCCCACTGACACCTCAGTCACTGGCCCTGCCTTATTTCCCAACGGAAGGTCAAGTTTTGCTCCTTCTCTAGTAGCTACATCCACATGTTGAATAAGGAAGTTTTCTCGTAAACAGTTAAATTCCTCTCCATCGAAGCCCTTAACAGTATGACAATCCCAGTCTGTGTTTAGAAAGTTAAAATCCCCTACCGTTACAACATTGTTATTCTTACAGATATCAGAGATCTTCCTTACATAGTTGTTTCTCAATTTCCCACTGACTACTGGGGGTTTTATAATACAATCTCAACAAGGTGACTACCCTTACTCATTTCTCAGTTCCATCCATTTAACTTCACTGGACAATCTCCTAGGAATATCCCATCTAAGTACAGCCGTAATGTCATCCCTCACCAAAAATGCCACTCACCCTCCTCGTTTGCCTTCCTTTCTATCCTTATAGTCAACAGACGTGAAGCTAGAAAAGCATAACAGGTCAGAGAGGATCGAGGAGCACAAAAGCATTTCGGGCCAAAACCCTTCCGACAGGACGATACTCCAGATTATGAAGCAGCCAGTCTTGTCCGTCCCTGAGCCACATTTCCGTAACAGTTGTAATACCTCAGTCCCATGTTTCCAACCATGCCTGAAGTTCATCGAGCTTACCTGTAAGGCCTTTTGCAATGAAGTAAATGCAGTTGAATTTACCTGTCTTACCTCATTCGGTGCCAAATTCTTGCTTACCGTGACTACTCAATTTGCTCCTCTTACCTATTGTACCAGTCTTGGCCCTTTCCTCTTTTCTCACTATCATTTTGGTTTCCTCCCGCACAACCCCCACCTCCCACCATCACCCCCACCCTCCACACCATCCAAACCCCCCCACCCTGCCTAGGTTCCTAGTGTAAAGCCTCCCCAGGGCACTAGCAAAGCTCCCCACAAGGATATTGGTCCTCCTCCAATTCAGGTGGAACTCATCCTTCATATCCAGGTCATTTTTACCCCCTGAAGAGATCTCAATGATCCAAAAATGTAAATCCTTACTCCTGAACCAGCTCCTCAGCCATGCATTCATTTGCTCTATTGTCCTGTTCCTGCTCTCTCTAGCACAGAGCAGTCCAGATATTACTACCCTGGAGGACCTCATTTTTAACTTCCTGCCTGATTTCCTATATTCTCTCTGCAGAACCTCATCCCTTTCCCAACTTTTGCTGTTGATATCAATGTGCACAATGACTTCCTGGTGGTCACTCTCCCTTTTCAGAATATCCTGCACTCCCTCCGAGACATCCTTGATCCTGACACCACGGAGGCAACACGCTATCCTGATGGCTTGCTGATAACCACAGAAACGTCTGTCTGTGCCCCAGACTAGAGAGTTCCCTGTTACAATTGAGCATTTGGAAGATGACATTACAAGCCCCTCTTTATAGGAGAGCAGTCACAGTACCAGAAACCTGGCTCTTGGTGCTGTACTCACCTGAGAGGCCAACCCCTATAGTGTATCCAAAATGTCATACCTGTTTGAGATGGGAATACCCACAGGAGACTCCTACACTACCTGACTACCTCTCCTACTAGTCAACCATCTTCTTGACTGAATCTGCAGTTTTTCTACCTTCCTGAAACTGCCATCCATCACACCTCCTTGCTCTCATCAAGTCTTTATTGCCTGTAACTGCCACTCTCACCGATCCACGCAGTCAGATAGAGTTTGCAAACAAACACACTTCCTGAAGGCATAGTTTCCAGGAACATTCAAATTATCCCTCATCTCCCACATTTTACAGGAAGAGCACATCATTCTATTAAAAGTCATTTCTTCCCCTTTCACAATCTATAGACCCTGAAATTACATAAGAACAAGCACCACACAATTTGCTCAAAAACGAGCATTAGCACAGTCATACTGATCAAAAACACTGCCCTGGGATAACTTAACACCAATTCTTAATATTAAAAGTCAATCAAGAGAGAGATCACAGCATAAACACTTCTAAAAAGCCCTCATCTTACTCACTACTATAGATTTACAAACAAAAATTAAAATGTGATTCCTCATCATTCTTCTGAACACCAATGAATGCAGTCCTAACTGAACCAGTCTCTCTTTATATATCAATCCTGCCCATCCAGGAATCAGTCCTAATTGCAGTCTGTCCAAAGCCATAACATCTTTCCTCAGGTAAGGAGACCTGCACATGATATTCCAGGTATGATCTCATACAACTGCAGCAAGACATCCCTGCTCCTGTGCTCAAATCCTCTCACTAAGAAGGCCAACGTACTATTTGTCTTCTTCATTGCCTTTTGCACCTGCATGCTTGCTTTCAGCAACTGCTGTACAAGGATAGCCAGGTCTCGGTGCACTTTCCCCTTCCCCAATCTATCATGATTCAGATATATGCCTTCCTGATTTTGTTACAAAGTGGATGACCTCACATTTATTCACCTTATACTTTGTTTGCCATGCATTTGCCTAATTAACTGATCCAAATCACATCGAAGCATCTTTGCACTCTCCTTACAGTACAGCCTCCTACCCATTTCGGTGCCATCTGCAAACTTGGAGCTATTACATTTAGTTTACTCATCTAGTTCATTAATAAAGTTCCAGATAATGAGCTATCCACAAATTTTGAAATTGGGCACTGTATAACAAGGTCTAAGATTTTAATATACATAGAAATGCAGCAGCCTGGGTATTGAATCCTAAGAATTCACTCCACAAAATTTCTCCAAAGCAACAAATAACATCAATCAGTCCCTGCTGCCACTGACACTTGCAGTCAAGAGACTTCAGGTTGCTTACAGGTATATTACACAGCATTTTCGCAAACGCCTTTCATGCAAACCACCTCACTCTAAACCACCATCTCTACTGCCTCGTGAAACAACACAATCAAGTTAGTGAAACATGATTTTTAATAAATTGATGCTAGCTTTCCTCAATTAATCTATATTTGTCTAAGTGCCTGATATTTTTGTCTTGAATGATTTCCAGAAGCTTTCCCATCACCAAGATTAAACTGACTGACCTGTAGTTGCCAGCACAGTCCCGGAGACTGAGCAACTTTAAATACAACCTGGCTTCATCACAGCTGTTCACCTTTTTTTTTGCTCATTGTTAACTACCCCTGCTTCCAATATGACTTTCATAGTTGCTTCTTCCTTGGTTACGACACATACAAAAGCAGTCATTTGGCACCACAGCATGCTGCCTACCTCCATGCACACATCTAATTTTTAAATTTAATCAGCTGGAATCTGCCTCTTTCTACCTCTTTACTACTTATTATTATATAGAGATTTTATTAAATTGTTGGAGTTCTTCTTTCAGAGTTTTAATAGGCCACATTCATTGTGAGCCTGGGACCACTGATCTCAACTAGCTGCAGGATGATCAAGGTAGCTAAAAGACATAAAACTAGAACAAAAATCACGTATCAAGCACTTACTAGATATTTTCTAAAATATCCAATAAAAATAAAGTGGTTCAGCCACTGTGGTGCGGCACTTAAATTAATTCAGAGCAAAAACATGATATTGCTGACTACACTTACTTTGAGGGAATGTCTGGCGGGATCCGACTTGGGAATACATGTTATAAACAGTTGATGTTGAAGCTGGTGATTGGATCTGGCCACTTGGATTTGAAATACCCTGAAGTACGAAACCAGGTGGTGGGGCTTCACCCTGGGTGAAAGAGCAAAGCAGCATTTGAAGCTATAAAGTTGCATTCAAAATGCAGTTTAAAAAAAATATAAGTATAAACAGCTAGTATGAGTAAAATTAAAAAATTACAACATATTGGAGTAGTGTGTATGATATTATTAAATGATAAACATTTACACTTAAAAAGTGATAATATTCAAATCCTGAAAATGCAGTTGTCTTGGAAAACAGTTCAAATTTTAAAACAATCAACATTTTTGCAGCTGTTTGTGTGGGTAAGCATGCCGTTAAAAACTTTGTAGGCAGAAACCTTGCACAAGGCAGGAAAAGGTGGAGGAAGGGGAGGAGAATGACAGCAACCACTAAAAATGCTATTCCTAAGTATTTGAAGGCATTGAGGAAAGTACCAAAGCTAAGGGATTATGAGAAAGAATTCTTGGGTGTAGGATAACATTGAATTAACAGTGAGGACTCCACATAGGGTTCACAGGACGAGCTAGATAGAAAGCAGTGAGATCTTGGACTCGTATTGTGCCTAGTTCTTTTAATACAAGATCATTTCAAATTTTCTACATGGATTTAAGCACCGAGTTGCTTCTTTGTTCACATCATCATTTTAACTTCAGTCAAAAAGGTTTTATACATCGCTCAACGGTAAACGAAAGGAAAAGACAGCTTCTTAAAGCATTACAATGAGAAGTCTATCATCTTGCCAGATAAACTACAGAAGAAACTGCTTCTTGGACAAATAATCCACAATTTTTCATATTTTAACAGTAGTATATAGACATCATTTCAGTTGAAAAAGACAAATAGTAGAAATCTGTCATTACCTCGGTAACCAAATGTTCAAAGTAAATACAAAGTATCTAACACAACACAAATTTTTACTTATATTCAGGCTTGTTTTCACATTAAAGCTTCAACAAAATTTTCAAAATAGTGAATTTCAATTCAAATCAAAACGCCAGTATGAAACAATAATGTCCAAAATCCAATGGAGAAGTCAGCAATCAATTTTCTCTTCATTCATCCTTTACTGTAACTGCTCAAACTGATGGCCTGAGTATATCTGGTCAGTTTTGCTTCATGGATTTGTATAGAATTTTGTTTCAAAGTCCATACCCAAAATGAACTGGACAGAGAAGCAATAGTGGCTTTCATACAAATCATTAGGGATTGTAATTCTTTCCTCAAGTTGAATAGCTTGTGGTTCAAAATGTTTAACAGACAGGATTAATGTGATTTTACATCTTTTAACTGGCAGTGAGCTCTCTTCTCTTTTACCTATACTTCTGACAAATGAATGTGTGGAAACAGCCTTCTCAGCAAAAATCATTAGCTGTAATGTGAAAAGTCGTACCTTCAACAACACTCAGCCTTCCCCGTAATTGACAATGATGAGAGCTTGGAGTGAGACTCTCACAAAGCAACAGCAGCATAATTTCTCGAGTGACTATTATGTGCATACTTCAGAATTTCTGTCAGCATCATTACCTGAGCAGCAAACATTGCTATATTTTGTTACAACAAATCATGAGTCATCTAGGCACATACAAATACTTTTCTACAATGTATGTGGGTTGGCGGTAGTGCAAGGGTGTTTTAATGAGTAAAAAAAATTTCAATGAACTCCGTAATAAGAGTCACAAAAGTGGGGAAGACTACTGTACTGATCTTAAATATTCTCAATTGTTTCAAATGTGTTTCATGTGCTCCACGAGGACATTTCATGGGTGGAGGGAACCACTTTGCAGAAATAGATCTATTGACTGAATATTTCCAAGCAACACAAAATACACAAGACAATCAGTTACTAGTTGTTTGAACTGATACCTACGTAAATCCAAAGTCAATACTCAGAGCTCTTTTCAAATTTAAACAAAAAATATTCAGGAAAGACATCAATAAACCATAGTCAAAGATCAGACAGCTAGCAAAGTATATTTCAATATTAGAATATATATTTCCCCATTTCCAATGCAATTCTTTTTTGTTTGAGTGTGAAGACAGGCTGCTAATTTGGGAGAGAGCAGTAGGTTAACACTGTTGTACCTGTGTGTTAGATGCAGAAGCTGATGGAAAGCTGGAAAGGGCAGTGGAAGTTTGGTTACTCCATGATGTAACAGTAGGGGCAGGTCTAACCTGAATCAAACAGAGACAGACACCAATAATGGAAATAAAATAAGGAACCACACAACGCGCATCCCATATGTTGTACAAAAGTAAATAAAAGATGAAATGACAGCTTCCCTTAAACAACATGCACACAAACACAAACAAATAAAGACTGCTGTAATATAAAGACACTTGACAATGAAGATGAGAACCTTACTCCTATTTTAACAAGCTGTTTTAATCCCTTTTCAAATTAACACTGCTTGTGTCAATAAGATATGCTACCAGTGCAGTGCAGGTGTTATGCACAATATCATGTAAAATAACAGGGACTCACGTTTGAATCCAGTTTATGAGGATACATGGATCCTCTGACAGTTATGGAGTCATACACTACAGAAACAGGCCCTTCAGCCCATCATGTCTATGCCGAACATTAAACACTAAACAACACTAATCCCATTTACCTGCACTTGGTCCAAAGCCTACCAAGCCATGTCATTTTAAGTACTCATCCAGATGCTTCTTAAATGTTGTGAGAACATGTGCTTCTACCGCTCTCTCAGGCAGCACATTCCACATTTCTACTATCTTCTGGGTTAAAACATTTTCTCCCCCTCAGATCTCATCTACACCATTTAATCCTCACCTTAAACTTTGTCCTCGGGTCTTAGACCCATCTGTCATGGGAAAAAGATTCTCACAATCTACTCTATGCTTCCCATAATTTGTGCACCTCGCTTAGATCCCCCTCAGCCTCCTCTGCTCCAATGAAAACAAACCCAGCCTATCTATTCTCTCCTCATAAACAATGAGCAAACACAGAAGTTCTGGAAAAGCTCAGCAGGTCTGACAACATCTATGAAGAAAAAAATCAGAGTTAACATTTTGGGTCGGTGACCCTTCCTCAGAACTGTTTGTTCTGAATTCTTCCTCAGTAGGTTCTGAGGAAGGGTCACTGGACCCAAAATGTCTAACTCTGATTCTTTTTTTCCTTCACAGATGCTGCCAGACCTGCTAAACTTTCCCAATAACTTCTGTTTTTGTTCCTGATTTACAGTTTTTTTACGGTTTTTATTTAGTCTCTCCTCATAACTGAGGCTTTTCATCCTAGGGATATCCTACAGAATCTCCTGTGAAATCTCTTCTGTGCATCCTTCTGATCGTGTGATGACCAGAGCTACACACAGCATTCCATCTGAGGCCTAACCGATTTTTTACAGAGCTGTAACAAGCTTGCTCCTGTATTTTATCCTTCAGTTAATGAACATGAGCATCCCATATGCCTTTTTCACCAACCTGGCTTACTGTGCTGACACCTTCAGGAATCTATGGACTTGTACACCAAGGTCTCTTTGTTTCTCAGTACCCCCTAGAGGGTACTATCATTCATCGTGTAAATCCCTCTCTAATTAGACTTCCCAAAATGCATCACCTCGCACTTGTACTGAGATTAAATTTCATCCCAGTCCAATTCTGACACCTCCACAAGATGGGGGATCAGGATTTACTGCTGATCCCTAATTTTCCCTGAGGTGGTGATGCTCAGCTGCCATCTTGAACCTCAGACATCCAACTGCTGAGGGAAGGAGCTCCAGAACGTTGACAAGGTGCCAGCACTTTTCCCCATCCTTAATAAAGGCTGAGTGGCATGCAAGGGCAGTTTCAGATGGCAACCAGGAATCAACTACATTGTGACGGATCTGTAGTCACATGTCAGCCTTGAGTCACATGTAGGCCAGATGAGGCCAAAAAAAAGGGTGTTAGTGAAATAGATGCATTTCAATTGATGATTGTTGTTATGATCACCATAACTAAGGCTAGCTTTAAGTTCCAGACTTATGAATTGAACTGAAGTTCCAACTGCTGCTGTGGTGAGATTTGAAGTGATGCTGCCAACGCATCAGCCTGGGTGTCCGAATGCCCAATCCATTTTTCAGCCAATCCTTGTTTTCAGTGCCTGTCTGAGGAGCCTCTGCAGTCGCAATCTCTTCCCTTCCACACCCAACAGCAGCTGCCACTGCCCAACCCAGTGCCCCTACCATTGTGAATACCAGCTAAGAGATTATTTTCTGACCATTCTATGGTATGCAACAACATCACCATTTGCTTGGAGACCTAACAGCTTTCAAATAGGTGCTGCAGACAAATAGTGACTTGGGATTTTTACACTGTAAATGGTAACATACAAGTATGACTCAAAAACTGGGACACAAGAAATAGAGCTAATTTAGACAGCATGCGCATGGCAATTGCAAGAACATTTATAATTTATACATGTAAAAGCAAAACCGCATTTGCTTGACTGGGGTCAGTCATGCATGAGTCTTCCTAGTGGCTCAACGGAAGCTCCTACTTGATCCTGCTGCGATTTCAACATTTCTGTGTTGTGTGTGCTTGGTTGTACAGTGCCATTTGTGATTGGCACAGCCACTGGACATGACACCTTCCTCGCCACCACCCCCCCCCCCAACCCCCTCACCCCCCGAAGCTAATTGAATCATAGAATCAGACATTTTCCATTAAGCCTGTTGCCAACACTTTGAAAGAGTTATTTCATTCCCTCTAAATACTATTCTCTCTCACCTCTAAGCACTGCAATTTTTACCCATTGAAGATTATTCCAATTTTCTTTTGAAAGTTATTACTGAATTTGTTTCCACCGCCATTAATGGCTAAGTTAAGCCATTTCAGAACAGAGTGAATGTAAATATGCCCTCACGTTAAAATCTGTGCGCTCTCGGATTTCAGTTGTATAGTCTGAGCTAGATAATGAATATAGTCTGAGCTAGATAATGAATATAGCTCCTATATGCCAAGCTAATTATCACGATATGAGATATTCAGAACGATCACAGCCAGAATAGTGAAAGGTTGCAATCTCTATTCACACTAAGCCTACTGATCAGCTGCTGCCAGAAGTCTCACTTATGAGTGTTCACTGCAATGAATAATGACAAGTAAGTGTTACTCTAGAAAATATGCACAAAATTGAAGAGAAAATGTTAAAGTCCATTCGGAATAAAACAGTCACAACTACCTCCTTATTAACAATATCAATTGTCACTTAATATGCTTGGAATTACATTAAAGCTTTATAGCACAACATAGGTTTTTATCCTCTTGCCCTTTGTCAATTTTAATAATTCCTTAGGTTTCCCTCTAACTATCTTAATTCTAATGTAAAGCAAGGTAGTTTCACGAGTCTCTCCTCATATCTGTAGACTCTTCTGTCTGCTCTGAGCTCAATAGCTAGCTCCAGAAACGCTAATGCTGTACAATTCAAATGCTTGACCTCGATTTTAAATTTCTTCATGGACTTGGCCTTCATTAAAATCCATTATAGAGACTTGGGCATAAAATCAGAGCTGAGACTACGGTACAATACTAAGAGACTGCTGCAGAGTTTGAGATGCCCTCTTACAGATAAGGTTTTAAACTGCAGCATAGTCTCCCCTTCTGGATGGATGTGAAAGATCCCATGGCACTGTTACAAACAAACAGCAAGGAAATTCAGGCCAACATCTACCCTTCAAACAACACCCAAAATTAATGCTCTAATCATAATCACATATTCATAATAAATTAGCTGTTGTTTCCTGTATTATAGTAGAGCTAACATTTCAAAAAGCATTTAATTGGCTCTAAAGCATTTTAGAGCATGAAGGCTGTGAAAGGTGCCTTATAAATGAAAGTTCTTTCTTATTTCTCTTCTGTTAGAAGCTATCTTGGGGCAGGTGCTTATGTTAAAATGTGCCAGAGAATAAACTTAGCTATCACCTTATTTTATAAATTAACTTGCACCCTATTTGTGGGCTTGTCATCATTACCCGAGAAACATGCCCAAAACTGACTCTATATTCTAACTGCAGCTGAATGAATGGTTATCAGAAGCTTTGAACTACCTCGCCACTGTGTAACCCTTGTTTATAAAATCTCCTATCTCAAATGTATATCTAACCTCTTTCCTTTTAGAATTTTGCTACTTATATTTCTTATTCTTCCTTGCAAAGTATATCACCTCATTTTTATCTGCATTAAATTTTGTCTGTTTTCTATCTTCTCAATTTATGAATCATGCTTTAATTTAGTTACAGCTTATAGGCAGCACCTCACCAAAGATGCTTCTGCACAGCAATTTGCATTATCAATAAAGTTTTCTCAAAAACTAAAAACACTGTCAAATGAACCTTCCTTCTTACATTCCTGTGCTTAACTAACTGTCCTTAACTAACTCACACATTACAGTTTCCTGAAGCTCACCAATTGAAATCGGGCTAAATGGTCTATGGTTATTGGATTTATCCCTTTCACCTTTTTGGGAACACAGGTGTTACATCAGCAACAGTTTGGTCTTCTGGCATGTGTTCAAAATCCAATAATCTTTGAAAGATTGTGATTAAAGCCTCTCTGTATCCTTCAACATTCTACGTTACATGTCTTCTAAAGTCTTTTCACTCTTGAGATACGTCAATCTTTCTTGAAGTTCTACTTCCTTAGCTATCGTTGTCATATTTAAAACCTCCATCTCTTTCATCTATCAATGCTGTATCTTCTATCTACATTTGAAAAGATAGGTGCATCAGACAAAACAACAAAAGCAAAGGACAATGCCCAACTGAGGTAACAAGTTGTAACAACCCTGAGTTACACTATCATACAGATAGAGAGTAAGCAGTACAAGCATATTTCTTAGTCTATACTCTACTACTAACAAATTTATTGAACCACATGCCTGGTCATCATAGGTTGCGCATTTGGTAAACTGAAATCTTAATCAAAAGCAAAACATTTATGATTAAAATTTGAAATTACATTAAAACAATATTCTACACAATATCCAAAATAAATGTATGCTTAACCATGGGTTAAAACCGACACAGAAGCTGTCTCTCACCTGTGCATAGTATTGCTGGGTAGGTGCTTGCTGCTGTAGCTGCCCTGGGGCAAGTGACTGTTTGGAGCCTGCTGGACCTCTTGGAACTGGATGCTTCCCATGAGGAAAAGCAGCAGATTCTTGCCCAGCTGCCTGTTCACCCTGGGCACGGAACAGTCTGTCTCGCAAATGCAAGATGGTCAACTTGTCAAAAGAGAAATTTTTAAAAATCAAAATGAGACAAAATATGGATTTATGAGCTTCCTCGATGAGGATGTTCATTTGCTCTAAGACTAGCTGTCATCAAGGCAATTGTTTCCTTTCTCCTTACCTTATGCACGCTGCTGCAACAGTGTCAGAATGGTAACAGCTTCAACACCCGTCACATTTTGCACTTAACATTATTTTTTAAAAATATTATGAACTAAGGTTTGTTCGTTTTGCACCATCTACAGTGGAATATCTTACTCGCTAGTAATTTTACAATAGCAGATGTATGCAAATATGATATTGATATTTTGCTTACTGCTAATACAACTTTTGTTTCTAGAACAGCAAAAGCAAATCAACAAAAATATGAAACATACCAGGAGGGACAGGAGAAATCTAAATGATTAAAGAGTGAGTCCTGAACAAAATCACAGCAATGCTGATCTGGAAGGAAAATTGGTTTTAGAATATACATTGGATTTAGTATTTGGCATTTCCACACTGGGAAAAGATTCTGACTATCCCTGTCTCTCAATTTTACATATTTCTATCAAGTCACCCCTTAGTCTCAGACGCTTAAGTGAATACAATCCAAGTTTGTCCAATCTCTCCCTACAACTAATCCACTTTAATCCAGGCAACATCCTGGGAAATCTCTTCTGCACCCTCTCCAAAGCTTCCACATCCTTTCTGTAGCATGGTGATCAAAGCCACACACAATAAACACAACATTAAAGATCACACAGTCATAAAGCGGATCCAAAGCCAAAACACCTTCCAGCATACCTGATTTGTATCAGTGGGCAGGTAAGACAAAGCTGCAACCAGACTTCCTTGGGCGGCCAACAGATTCGCATATTGACTCATCTTGTCTGCTAGAACAGCACCCACTCCATTGTTGTTCGCTCCTTGGGTAAGTTCAATTGCTTTACGCAAAACCACTACTTTCTCAATCAGATCCTGAAAACAAAAGAACGTCAAAAAAAACAAGAAAACATTTAGCTCTTGTTGTTGGAGAAGTTTGCTCTGAATCAGGATTCTCATTGCAGCTGAATTAAGACATAGCAAAGTCATGAAAATATGGCCCTGCAAGTTACTGAGACAAAGATTAGATCTTTAGTCACTTTCAGAATTTGTTGGTGCCACTGGATGTTGAGTAGAGGGTCTCAGATTTCCTGACTGCACAGTCACACCACAATTCATACAGCCAATGGCACAAAGCAATTGTACTAATTAGAAGCTGACAAACTGGAAGACTCGCTAAATTTCCCCATCACATGGGAAGTGGCACTCTTCAGCTGGGTTCAAAGGATTTTGACCTCACATCACTGGGGTGGGTATTGTGCATTTGGAGCACAGCTCACTAAGTTGTTGAGCTGCTTCCTAATGGGAATAGAGGTTACACATCTAAAGAGTTTTAGTTTCAACTTGTTTGCAGGCTCCCAGTCCCCCAGAGGTTCAACAGCAGAGGTACCGCAGAATCCATTGGATGTGCTACAGCTCCCTCTACGTGAGCAGAACTAAATTGCAACTTAACCATTCTAAGGTTGGTTCCAGTGTAGCAGAAAATATTTACACAGTGCCTTTAATGTAATTAAATATCACAAGGTGCTTTACATGAGCACTATTAAAACAAAATTTTACACCAAGACAAACAACGTACTATTAAAACAAATGGTAACAGGAACCAGAGGGGTGGGTCGGAAAGCTTAGCTGAAAAGATGGTTTTTCAATAAGTTTAAAAAAGTAGAAAGGAAAACGGAGGGAATTAGGGCAAGAGATCTGGCCGGTAGTGCCTAATGACTTTGCTAACAGTAGAACAAAGGCTGCGAGGAAGCATTCATGGGGCTGGGGGGGTGGTAACAAAGAGTTCATGGATCAAAGGATGCAAATGCAATGCACAAGGCTGGAGCAGGATACACAGATGGATTGAGATGAGGCCATGTCAGCATTTCAAGGAGAGGATTTTAAAATATATTAGGTTGGAAGAAAAAGATCCAATATAGATCAGCACTGTTGGAGTTGATGGGTAGATTAATAAATAACTGGACAGCTGAGTTTTTTTAAGAAAATGAAGGCTGGCAAAGAAGAGATCAGAGAGGTCAGACATACAGGTGATAAAGGCAGATGATAATGCAGATGTGAAAGAAAGCCAGTTTAGTGCTATATAGGGACTTGGACCCAAATAGGTCATTAATATTTCAAACAAACAACCTGGTCTATGTAGTTAGGGAGAAAAAAAGCAGTCGAGGTATCAGAGTATTCACTTCATGCCAATTTCAGATTTTTCCACTCTCAGCAGCAACAATCCCACTAAAATATATCTGCTATTTGTGTTAGTTCCGCCTTCTGCTTCGAACTTACTGAAGTAAAGCTACTGCTGTTCTACACTAAATGAGTATTTAACACAATTTGAGAATTATTATTCTCTGAATCTGGGTCATGTTGAAAAGCCTCATACCTGGAATCTTATAAGCACCCGGCGCAATTTATGCAATTATTGTTCATATTAAATGTCTCTAACCAGGAACAGGAAAGTTACTAGCTGTTGCATTTTTACTATTGAAGGCCAAGTCCAGGGCCCGAGGACATAAACAACATAATCTAGGATGACACTCAGTACAGTGCTGAAGAAGTACTGCAATGTAGGGGTTCTGTCATTCAGAAAACTGGATTAAACAGGACTTAATAAGGCACTACACAAATACACATTCTTCCACGCAGCAAGATGGAAGAAACTTGGACAGCATAGAACACTTAGCCACGATGGACACCACCATATTCTCAATTCCAACTGTACACTGTGTACACTGGAAAAAAGAACTCAATGAAAGCCTGGCAACTCTACATAGCACCCATGGGAATGTCTAGATGCCAAGGTGGCCTCAGGTTGTTGTGGTTCTATGTTTGCTTCACAGAAACTTGCCAACTCCATTGCAGGACTATTTATTTGAAGAGATGTTACAGAATAGCTATCAGACAGATTCACTTTAAAGATTCAGCAACCACTGTTACAGCAAAGAATAGCTACTTCACACTACTTACTGCCAGCTGGGGATTGTGCAATGGCTGTCAGTCATCCTAGCTACACATTTATGAGCATATTTCTCTTAACATTATGTTGAAACACAGACGGAGAGAGCTTCCCATCCACACTCTCACCGAAGTTTAATTTAGATAAAAATTACATTCTTCCTAGCCTATCTTGGGTGCACAGACGAAATGTCCTAGCAAAATCTAACTTTGGGAAAGAAATGCCTGGAATAAAGAGGGTCTTCAGGTCCCTTATAAACAATATATGAATGCAAACTGAGCACTAGACAGGCCACTGTGGAAGCTTGTTTTTAAATTTACCAAGTCATTTGTGAGAGTGGGATTGAAAACTACAAAGTGCGGGTAACAATCAAAAACATTATGAGAAGACAGGACGTCCAAGTATTTTTCAAGAACTTAACATCTCCATTGTTTGTTATTCAAAAAAGCACAATCATGTTGTACCAAAAATCTCAATGGCACTAACCTGAAGAGCAAGGGGCGAGTTGCCATTCTGAGCTCTATCCCAACAGGCTACAAGCTTCTCCACATTACCAGCGCAGATATAGCACAGGCAGGCTTGGGACTGAAGGCTGGTATCCCCCTCATTCTCCAACCGTGTGCCCAAGAGGTCTAAGATGGAAGCAGACAAAAACATAAGGCACACCAAAAAATCTTGTATACTCAGTAATTTATCTTCCACTTGCAAACCAGACTCTAACCATCCTGAGTTTCACTTTCCAGTTGTGCAGCAACATAAGCTGTATTGTGCTGCCAGTTGGTTTGCTAATTGTGGCATCCCCTTCCAAATCCCCTCTTCCCCTGGTTCCTGATTGGTGCAATTCAGATGAGAAAGCAAGGACCAAACTTGGCTTTTTTATCATTCATTTTCAATGGCAGTGGCAGTAAACTTTGGCACTCCAACACAGCACAATTAATATCAGAATAGGAGCTAATAAAATCTCACAGAAGTAGGGCAATTGCAATGACTGTTTGGGGCAATTTGTTCTGTCTTTGCCTCAGCCCACACTCCAGATGTGTTGCTCCTGCTCAACTCGAGAATCATGGCAATATTCTGGACCCGATCAATTACCGTCCAACTATTAGCCTGGTTGTGCGTTAACAGAAAAGGGTAGGAAAACAAACAACTTGTAGGCCTCTCAGGCCTTGGATATAGGAACTTTTTGAAAGGAAATTTTAAAGACAGTTGATTTTTACTTCACCCTTCTTTCTAAAAAAAACGCAAGAAATATGACATCATTGGCAAAGATAATAGGAACTGCAGATGCTGGAGAATCTGAGACAACAGGGTGTGGAGCTGGATGAACACAGCAGGCATCTCAGGAGCAGGAAAGCTGACGTTTCGGGTCGAGACCCTTCTTCAGGAATGGGGGAGGGGGCATGAAGGGGATTCTGAAATAAATAGTGAGGGCGGGGGGAGGCGGATAAAGGAGAAGATAGGGTGAGAGGAGACAGACAGGTCAAAGGAGGTTTGGAGCCAGTAGGTGGGGAGGTAGGGAGGGGATAGGTCAGCCCAGGGAGGATGGACAGGTCAAGGAGATAGGATGAGGTTGGTGGGTAGGAGATGGGTTGGGGCTTGAGGTGGGAGGAATGGTTAGGGAGGTGGGGATGAGCTGGGCTTGTTTTTGGGATGCCGTTGGAGGGAGGGGAGATTTTGAAGCTGGTGAAGTCCACATTGATACCACTAGGCTGCAGGGTTCCCAAGCGAAATATGAGTTGCTGTTACTGCAACCTTTGGGTGGCATCATTGTGGCACTGCAGGAGGGCCAGGATGGACATGTTGTCCAAGGAATGGGAGGGGGAGCTGAAATCGTTCGCAACTGGGAGGTGTGGTTGTTTGCTGCGAACCGAGCGTAGGTGTTCCGCAAAGTGGTCCACAAGCCTCCACTTGGTTTCCCCGATGTAGAGGCGGCCACAACAGGAACAGCGGATACAGTATACCACATTTGCAGATGTGCAGGTGAACATCTGCTTGATGTGGAAGGTCTTCTTAGGGCCTGGGATGGGGGTGAGGGGGAAGGTGTAGGGCCAGGTGAAGCACTTCCTGCGGTTGTAGGGAAAAGTGCCGGGGGTGGTGGGGCTGGAGGGAAGTGTGGAATGGACAAGGGAGTCACAGAGAGAGTGGTTCCTCCAGAAAGCACATAAGGGTATAGAGGGAAAACTTTGGTAGTGGGGTCAAGATTGCAGATGGCGGAAATGTCGGAGGATGATGGGTTGGATCCGGAGGTTGGTGGGGTGGTACGTGAGGATGAGGGGAATTCTGTTCTGGCTGTTATTGCGGGGAGGGGGTGTGAGGGATGAGTCGTGGGAAATGCGAGAGACACGGTCGAGGGCATTTTCAATCACTGTGGAGGGGAAGTTGTGGTCCTTGACAAAAAAAGGACATCTGGGATGTCTGGGAGTGGAATGCCTCATCATGGGAGCAGATGAAGGGGAGGCGAAGGAATTGAGAATAGGGGATGGCCTTTTTGCAGGACTTCAGAAGCTTCAAAATCTCCCCTCCCCTAACCGCGCCGCAAAACCAGCCTAGCTAGTCCCCGCCTACCTAACCATTCTTCCCAACTCAAGCCCCAAACCCATCTCCTACCCACCAACCTCATCCCAGCCCCTTGACCTGTCCGTCCTCCCTGGACTGGCCTATCCCCACCTACACTCACCTTCACTGGCTCCAACCCCGTCTCTTTGACCTGTCCATCTCCTCTCCACCTATCTTCTCCTTCATCCATCTTCGATCCAACTCCCTCTCTCTCCCTATTTATTTCAGAATCCCCTTCCCCTCCCCCATTTCTGAAGAAGGGTCGAGGCCCGAAATGTCAGCTTTCCTGCTCCTCTGATGCTGCTTGGCCTGCTGTGTTCATCCAGCTCTACACCGTGACATCATTTGCAATTTGTTTGCACTTTCAGAAACAATGGTGGTGCCTGACCTCTCCCAGAAACATGAGTAGTGCTGAATGAAATATAACACTAGAAAGGCATTTTGTTTTTGGCACACAATCAGTTGTTATGGTACTGAAACACAGCGACTCTGGCTCTTATCCCACTTTTGGAGTTTTGCATTTTTCAATAAATAGGCCATGCCTGAGTCACAATGCAATCTGCCACTAAATCAATTACTTCAACAAGGAATTTCTCCTGACTACGATCAAAGACAGGATAACAAACATTTCAGAATGCGGGACAAAACACCTCAACTCACCACAAAGTGCAGCAAATTCATCAGACCTCGCATAGGTCAACAAGGCAGCCAAAGCTTCCTTCCAGTTCTGAAGATCGCACGACTGTAGAATCTCCTTCCAATCTCGTGTCACTACAGCATCTATCAACTGGACATTTCATCCAAAACTTTAGGGCAAAGATCATAAGCATTGAGGTTCACAACGTGCTCAAAATAGAAGCCACCTTACCCTGGTGATCTTGCTCCTTGTTTTGGCAAAGTATTTCTTTTGTGTCTTAGCTAGAAGCTCCTGACCTCCAGCTATTGCTAATATGATGGCATCTGCCATTCGATTATCGAACAAGCAAAGATCAACTGCTCCTTCGAAGTTACCAGTCAGCAAAGCCTGAGTAATCAGCCCATCAACATCTAGAAAATGCAAAGATCTTTTTTGTCAAATGCTTCATTTTAGCAATTGTTTTAATTCAATAAATCCTCCCGTGCGATACTGTGTAAATGTTATATTGTCAAAGATGCTATCTTTCAAATGAGACAATGAAATGAGACCTTATCTGCTTAGATGGATGTAAATATGACACTATATATGAGCTAAGCTGATGTTTTAATATTATTTTCTCAATCATCATTCAAAGTTGATGAACTGACAACTCATTAACTGAGACCATATATACAAACGCGTAATTGCAATACTTACACTGAAGCAACTACACTTTACAAAGTAGTCCATTTGTCACAGAAATCTATGACATCATGAGGAGTGAGGGGAATAAGTGAAAGTCTTTCTTTCCCTTGCCTGTCCCAAGATTAGCCCACATCTCCAATTATATACCCGTTTCATCCTCAAGGCCTAAAACTAACGTAGACATGTGATGGGAAACAAGTATACCCACGTGTGTGTGGCAACAGTGTTGGCATAACTGGAGTTCACCTGACTTGCAAGGTTTTCTCCGATTTCATCCTTCTCAAAGTTGCTGCAATTTCAGGTTCACTGTCTTTTCGCAGCCTTGTGTTGAAGGTTGCATTGGAACTGTGCAGATGCCTCTGTCAGCAGTAAAACTCAGGCTTTGCATTTTGCAGTTGAGGGCAAACGGATGAACACAGACAGGAGCCAACAGACATGTTACTTTCGCACCAGGCCACAGTAAAGGGATTGGTATTTTTGTGTGATGAGAGGCTTAGTAATTTTTTTTGCACATTAGAGATTTGAATCCGATGCCATGAGACCAGTAGAATAGGAAAATTTGCTCTGACTGGAACCAGAGGCAGGGACTAGTGTCACAATTACAGCTTTAAAACTTCATTATGTGGATAGGGCTTAACCACATACTCTACATTCAACTGCACCTTTTATGTTTAATTGTCATTGGGTTTTTTCTATATTTGTCGAGCAGACCTGCAATAGATACATGTCACTCAACTAGTTTTGCATGTCATTTTTTCAATAGTAGACAGAACGCTGCAAAGTATAGTTTTACTAGCATTTAATGAAAATGATGAACTTCATTAAAAGTATTTTTATGTTTTCAATGTAAGATTTTTTTAAAAATCAGTCTGATTTTTGTGGAAAAAAGCATCACACAAGATCTCCTCAGTATTTCATTGTTTGAACAGGAGTTTCGTTTGGGGGCTCATTCTGGAAAGGATCAAGAGAGATGACCAAATGACCTTTCTTCTTTCTGTGTTACAGACTTGTATGATGCAGGATTTAAGAGAAGTGCCTCATGGAAAATGTAATTAGTGAATTTTGGAGTCTAAATTTCTCCAATTGATTAATGGAAATAAAAATGCATACAAAAATAAGTAATGATTTAAGTTTTGTACTTAGGCTGACTCCTTCAATAGACCTGAGTCAAGAAACTTTAATCGTTTACTCTTTCATTGTTTTTCTTTCGAACATAAATCCCAAACTTCCATAAGCCACTGACCTCCGCTAATAGAAATACTGAATTTGGTTTCATCCTGATTTTGTTTCTCTGACGTGGACTCACTGAGATCCAAATCTCCTTCATCCTCTTCACACTCACTTTCTGCCTAAATGACACAAGAAAAACAATTATTTATCACGCACATACACAAAATAGTCAAAAGCCAGGCACTACAATAACCAATCTGTATTTTAAAGTTACAGGCTATCTTGCTCTTTATGCTATGAGTTCTAGTGCTTTGAGGAATATGGTCAACAAGATGTGTGTATTACAAACAAATAATGGAATTATGTAACAAAGTGTGAAGCTGGATGAACACAGCAGGCCAAGCAGCATCTCAGGAGCACAAAAGCTGACGTTTCGGGCCTATACCCTTCATCAGGGACCCTCTGATGAAGGGTCTAGGCCCGAAACGTCAGATTTTGTGCTCCTGAGATGCTGCTTGGCCTGTTGTGTTCATCCAGCTCCACACTTTGTTATCTTGGTTTCTCCAGCATCTGCAGTTCCCATTATCACTAATGGAATTATGTGACTGATTGCAACTTTTTCAAGTATAGTGTGGTTGCAAGAGAGATTTTGAGGCACAGACCAAGTACAAATTATAATGTATAATTCTAGACCATATTGGTTTTCTTCCTGCTGGTTCAGCCAGTGGTTGAGTACTGGAATAGCCAATGTACAAAGGCCAGGGAGATTCAAGTTCAAATCACAGCCTACGTTCTTGTAATTGATCTCAACCAAAGCAGCAGCAGATACATTACAACTGGACTCGGAACCCCTGTTTCTGGGGTGGGTCAGCTATAATTCCATTCCCTGGTAAATATTCAGCATGCAATTAAAATGTGTGTCTAGACACCAGGAGAGAATGCAAAACTATGAGACATCGTCATTCGCTGTCAGTATTCACTGTAAAACCTATTTGTGCACTTAGACGGCTGTACTCAAGCAAAGAGTCTGCAACTTCAGAAAAGCAGGACAAGGAAGAGAATCCCTTTTGAAAAAAAAAGATATGTAAGATTATTAAGTATGTTAATGCTCTGATAATATATTCATTGAAAAATCTGCAACATGTGACCTTACAATGTTTCAAAGTGAGCAAATAAAGCAGCAAAGTGTTTATCTGCATGCATATGTATAAAATAATGGGATTGATCTAATACCTCCCCCGGCAATTGATCTTCTATAGCAGGGTTGTCTTCAGCACTTTCTGCTGTATGCTCAAAGTCACCGGCAGCCTTAAAGTGGAAGGGTTAAATGACAACACCATAAGGAACATTAGGAAGCACAAGCAAAGCCAGAAGACAATGTCAGACAGGACAATGGGGTAAGCAACATATTCCACAAGTGATAGACCCATGGTATTACAATTTCTTTAAGAAGGCCAGAGAAGTACGGCCCCCTTTCTAAACCATTCTTGAGTCTTTAGTAACTTTGTTAAAGATACTTGATAGAGCAATTTGGGATTAAGTCACTGTTCCCTGCTGGCTGTTATAGGTCCCACATAAAATGTGCTTCATTCTTAAAGGGACTAAAAGCTAATAAATCCACAAGTTTCAGTAATCTGCATCCCAGGGTAATGATGAAGGTGGCCATGGGAACAGAGGATAGACTGGAGTCATCTTCCAAAATTCTGGAATTGTCCCAGCACATTAGAAGGTGGCAAATTCCTTTTTATTTAAAATGGAGGGAGACAACGGAGAATTATAGACTGGTTAACCTAATATCAGGCATAGGGAAAATATTGGAGTCTGTTGTAAAAGATGTGACAACAAGGCACTTCAAACTTGATAGCGATAACAAGGTGTCGAGCTGGATGAACACAGTAGGCCAAGCAGCAGCACAGGAGCAGGAAGGCTGATGTTTCGGGCCTAGACCCTTCTTCAGAAAATGACCCTACTTCAAAATTGATAACAGGATTACATAAAGTCAGCATGGATCGAAGAAAGGGAAATCATATTTGACAAACCCACTGGAGCTTTCTGAGGTTATAAGTAGTAGAATAGATGAACAGAATAGAATAGAATGAATGTGCTGCATTTGAATCTTCATGACATTTTTGATTAAGTCCTATATAAGAGAGTACTGTACACAATCAAAGCACATGGGATTGATGGTAATATACTGGCATTGATTTAAAATTCCTTAGCAGATAGGAGATAGTGTAAACGGACTCAAAACATCAACTCTGTTTTCTTCCCACAGATGCTGCCAGACCTACTGAGTTTTTCCAGCAATTTCTACTTTTGTTTCAGATCTCCAGCATCAACAGTTCTTTGTTTTATTGTGGGGATAAATGGATCTTTTTTCAGAGTGGAAGGTGGTGACTTGTGGATTAACACAGGGATTAGTACATCAATGATTTGGATTAGGGAATCAAATGTAATATTTCCAAGTTTAGTGATGATACAAACTACGTGAGATTGAGCAGTAAGGATGTAAAAAGGCTTCAACATAATTTGAGTGACTGCGCAAATGTATGGCAGATGCAGTATAACGTCGATAGTTGTGAAGTTGTCCACTTTGGTACAAAAAGCAAAATGGCAGGCTACTGTTTAAATGGTCACTCAGAGATAGTAGGAACTGCCGATGCTGGAGTCTGAGATGATAAGGTGCGGGGCTGGATGAACACATCAGGCCAGGCAGCATCAGAAGAGCAGGAAAGCTGATGTTTCGGGTCTGAAGAAAGGTCCAGACCCAAAACGTCAGCTTTCCTGCTCCTCTAATGCTGCCTGGCCTGCTGCATTCATCCAGCTCTACACCTTCCAATTTAAATGGTGATAGATTAGGACACGGTTCAACAAAAACAAGCATGCAGATGCAGAAACGGTTCGGAAGGCAAACAGTGTATTGCCTTCACTGCAATAGTGTTGAGTACAGGTACAAGGAAGTCTTATTGCAGCTTTACAGGGCCTTGTAAAACCACATCTGGACTACTTGTGCAGTTTTGACCTTCTTACACAGGACAGCATACAGTAAAGGTTCACCAGACTGATTATGACACAACAACAGGTCAACTGGGCTAATATGCAATAAGATTCAGAAGAATGAAAGGGAATCTCATTGCAACATATCTGACTGGGCTGGACAGACAGGACGCAAGGATGATGCATCCCTGGTCATTGGGTCCAATATAAGGGTTTATGGTCTTGGTGTATGCAGCAGGCCATTTTGAAGTGAGATGAGGAGAAATTCTTGAAGCGAATAAAGTGAACTTCAAACCGAAAGCACTTTTGGATACAAGTAATGTAAATTATTAAAACCTCATCTTAAAAGAAAATTAAACTATCACAAATATTATGTTAATATTGACTAATGTTTCATTATTCGGTTTGAATTGTTATATTTCAGTTAGACAGTGAGTGATGACATAATTGGGGCATTGGTTTGAGAGAGATTAGGGTTCAAGTGCAAAAAAGCTTAACTATCAATAATGCAGGTCCAACCATGAAGCACAGGTGTATTGATTATCAACAATCTGTTACCTCAAGTCAGTAGGTTCTGTAACTCTTCCAAGCCAGTATTCTCTAAATCAATAATTTGTCAATAATATCTTTTAAAAGACACAACGAAATCAAAAATTCAACTTCTCTACCCAATTTTTTAAAAACAGGGTTTTAATAGCGAGGCTGCCTTTTCAGCCCATACTGGCACTTCTGTTGCTCATTATAATCAATATTTATTAAATGCAAGGGCTTCACTTCAGAGTTGGGTAATACAAAAGTGCACAGTTGCAGCTAAATATTGCACATATACAAACACACAGACCAAACATTGTACTCATATTGCAGTTTTTAAATCAACAGTGGGACAAAGGATTGTCTTTTTATTGATGTCGTAAGTAAAAAGAATCGGCAAACACTGGATTAAAACGTATTAGCCAACAAAAACTTCACTAAAATCACTGAAGCATCAACTGAAATTGGTATTCAATAGCAGTTAAAAGAACATAAAGTTTTGCTACACATTCCCACAAAGGCAGCTCAGAGCTGCAGCTAAAATCTGAACTGGCCTTTGCGGTCAGATTAGGTGCCTGCGCCATTCAACCAACACACACAAGAATGAGAATCAAAGTGCCGAAACCACACCAATTTAAGTCTTACATCAAACGGTTAATCAGCTCCACACTATCAGGAGCAGCAGCAAGTACAGATAAACTATGTAACAGACAGGAAAGGAAAGAGAATTCGACAATGAAATTTATATCTAAATTATCTGCACGAGAAGATCTGAAAAGACTTTAGAAATGTCCAAAGTTACGACTTAACAGGCATCGACCACATATTACACAAAATAATTCTTTGTTCTTTACAATGAATTTAAAAGATTAATACTGAGGATTGGAACATTTCAATTTTGGCTTGCAACATCGACTCTTACATCTTGAATTACCAGTTTCAATTCAGCAGAATAAAACTCTGTCTGCTCTGTTCCTCAATCCAACATCAGAAGACATTACTAATCTGATCCCTGTCCATTTTCTACACCATCTATGCATCATCTCTTAGAATGAAACAGTGGCAGATAAAGGACAACTTGATTGCTGCAAACCTGTGCTCATCTGGAATTAGATTGACATTGCTGAAACTCATTTCACATAGAACCTTTACAGCCAGCATGAACAGACTTTGAACCACAGAAACAGCAGTTGCTATTCCACTGTTCATTAAGATCATGGCTGATCTGTAGCTCACTTCCAGTTAGTTCAATGTAAACTCATGACATAAAGTTAAAAGGATAGCATACAATGCACTGACACAAATTTTAACCTTTAAAAGAGAAATTTGGGATTTTCAATATACAAAAAATCTAAGCAAAGTCATCTTGTGGAATAATATATACCCCATGATTTGTACATCTGGTAAATTCAACACAAATTAACAAGTCAGACTCAGTCAGATTTTCAAGCTAAATAGCAATCACGTAATTAGTACAACAAAAATGAATGATTGTTACCTATATTTGTGAAATAATCTGGAATAATAGAAAGCCGTGATTAGAGAAATTAGAGCAAGATGGTTAAGAAAAATTGGATAGAGGTGTATAAAATTATATGATGTTTTCATAAGACAATTAGGAGAAAAAGACACCAGTATTTGTTTTGTTCAGTTAGTTTGTAATGAATGCTTACGATTGATAATGAGAAAGGATAAGATTAGAAGTGGAAGTCTCTTCCAACCAACAGAATCCAACAGCTTTTAAAGGAAGAATAGATAAACACATGCAGAAGAAGAATTTAAAAGGAATGAGGAAAGGGTAGTGGAGTGGGAATAAGTGCACAGCTTTTTCAAAGAGTAGGCACACACATGGCAGAGTGAGCAAACTCTTCCAGTGCTGGGAAATTCTCTTAAAATGTGGCATTAATTAACTGCTGAAACCATGCTGCTACTGAGGTGCGATATATATATGTCTATTTACTACTGGAAATAAATTAGAAAATGCTATTATATCTTCAACACCGGAGAAAAGAGGAAACTAACTTCACTTTTTAAAGGTTCAAACATCAGAGTCAATAATCTGTTTGATAGACATAGATCTTTGATGAATGTGTGCTATGGCTCAGTTGAGTCAAATGTTTCTGGATTCAAGTCCCACTTCAGGATTTGAGCACAAAATCTAACTCAGAAGGTCCAATGGGTTTGAGCGTGAAAGCAGTAATATCAAGGAAGACAAATTTACAGTTGCACCATGTGCAGTTTTACTCTGAAAAGTGAAACTGTAGAGCAGTTATCTCAAAAAAAACTCCTTCCAAGAACTGAGACACCTCAAAGTTTTCAGCAGCACTCCCTACTGGCTATTTGGAGAAACGACTAGAACACGTAAAAGAGGTAGTTTCATGGAGAGAAAGATGGGCATATGGACAGGATGTTACTGCTACTTGGTTAATCAACTGTGTTTCTAATAGATACGCATTACCATGTGCTGCTGATTGCTCAATGTTACGATCAATGAATCAAACACAAAGGTCAGTTTTGACACTGACTTGCTATGCAATGTGTCCTTGCCTGAAATTTGACTTATTGATTTGGAAGACTTCTACTTTTCCAACAGAATTTTAGCACCGCTGGGTCAAATTTATGACCTTCCACCAATATGTCCCAAGTCAACATCATTCCAATGGCAAAGTTCCTACTTCAAACAAAAGAAAAGGTGTTGCTCTGGGATTGCCACTGTTACTTATTGTCACCAAGATCTATATGGGAGACTTTGAAAAAGCAATGTTTCAACTGGCAAGTGGGAGGCTTTCAAAAGTGAAATAATGAAAGTTCAGAGGCAGTATATTTCTGCTAGAGTGAAGGGTAAGACTGGTAGGAGGAGGGAACAATGGATGAATAGACATATTGAGATTCTGGTCAAAAACAAGGAGGCGGCATATGTCAATCCAGACAACTGCGATCAAGCGAATCTCATGAAGAGTATGAAGGGGAGTAGGTGAATTCTTAAGAGGGAAGTCAGGAGGGCAGAAAGGGAATAGGAGATAACTTTGGCAGGTAAGCTTAAGGATAATCCAAAGAAATTCTACAAATTTATTAAGGGCAAAAAAGCAACTCGGGAGAGAATAGGGCCCCTTAAAGATCAATGAAGTCATCTTTGTGCACAACCATTGGAGATGGGAGAGATACCAAACAAATATTTCACTTCCATATTTATGTGGAGAAAGAATTGGAAGCTAGGGAACCCAGGAAAGTAAATATTGATGTCTTGGAAACATTACCTAAGAGATGCTGGAGGTCTGAAAACAGCATAACAGGTAGATAAATCTCTGGGACCTGATCAAGTGTATCCTAGGACATTGTGATAAGCTAGGGAAGAAATTGCAGGGCCTTAGTAGTGATATTTGTATTATCGACATACATAGGCGAGGTGCCAGAAGGCTGAAGGTGACTAATGTTGTGCCTCTGTTTCAGAAAGCCTGCAAAGGGAAACCTGGGAGCTATAGACCAGTGAGTCCGACATCGGCAGAGGGTAATTTGTTGGAAGGGATTCTGAGAGGCAGGATTTATATGCATTTGGAGAGACAAGGACTGATTAGGGATAGTCAGCATGGCTTTGTGCGTGAGATATCATGTCTCACAAACTTTTTGAGAATGTGACCAAGAAGATAGATGAAGACAGATCAGCAGGTGTTGTCTACATGGACTTTTGCAAGCCCTCAGACAAGGTTCTGCAATGGCAGACTGGGAAGTAAAGTTATATCACATGGAATTCAGGGAGAGCCTGCCAAATGGGTACAAAACTGGCTTGATGAGAGGTGACAGAGGGCGGTGGTGGAGGGCTGTTTTATAGAATGGAGGCCAGTGACTGGCGATGTTCCACAGGGATCAGTGCTGGGTCCACTGTTGCTTGTCATTTACATATTCAATTTGGATGAGAATATAGGAAGCACGCTTAGTAAATTTGTGGAATTTTGTGGCAGAGTAGACACTGAGGTAGGTTTCTAACTTTACAAAGGGATCTTCATCAATTGGTCCAATGGGCCAGGAGTGGCAGATGGCATTTAATTGAGATAAACACGAAGTGTTGCATTTTGATAAGGCGAACAGGGGAATTCTTACACAGTAAGTGGTAAGTTCATGGCGGGGGGAAGCTGTTGTAGGACAGAGAGACTTAGGGGTGCAAGTGCAAAGTCCATTGAATGTTTGTCATAGGTAGACAGAGTGGTAAAGAAGATGATTAGCATGCCTGCCTTCATTGCTCAGACATTGAGTTTAACATTGGGGGGTATGTTGCAGTTTTACAGGATGTTGGTGAGGCCACTTTTGCAGTACTGAGTACAGATCTGGTCACCCTGCTACAGGAAGGATATTATTAAATAGAGAGGGTACAGAAAAGATTTACCAGGATGTGACTTGGACTGGAGAGTTTGAGTTACAAGGAGAAGCTGGATAAGCTCGGAGATTTTCACCTGGAACGTAGGGGGTTGAGGATTAAAGAGGTTTATAAAGATTATAGAGGTTTATAAATTGGTGATAGGCATAGAGAGGGTGACTAGCAAAGGTCTTTTCCCTCAGTTTGGGGAGTTCAAAACTAGACGGCATAATTTTAAGATGAGAGGAAAACAATTTAAAAGGGACCTGAAGGGCACCTTTTTCTCAGAGTGTGGTTCATATGTGGAATGAACTGCCAGAGGAAGTGGCAGAAGCAGATACAATTACAAGATTAAAAAGACATTTGAACAGATACATGAATAGGAAATGTTCAGAAGTATATGGGCTAAATGGAAGCAAATGGAACTAGTTTAGTTTGAGAAACTTGCTCAACAAGGCCAAGTTGAACTGAAGGGTCTGTTTCAGTGCTGTATGATTCTATGATTCAATTGGCTAGTCTTGAAGTGAAGTCCCCAACCTTGAAATGTCTATGACGTTTTCATTATATGGTAACTTGATAGGAGACAACTTCATAGTTTCTGACAACATCCAAACAATCTATTTTCAAATATTAATTTTGCCATGGCAACAGAACAGCAATTATACATGTGAGTTCTTCATGTTCTCATCAGCAAACCTCAATGACACACCGTTACATCAAGTCTGCAGTAAATCTACTCATACTGACAGAGGGTGGACTGACATTTTTAATCACCCCTTCACACTCCAACCAGTTTATAGTGTTACCGTTGGAAGAGACTACTCCATCAGTAAAAGACCTATGACAAGAACTTCACCATATTAAGCCTACATTTCAACTCAATGACTTCCTTTCATTCGAACTTGCAAAACAGGAGAAGTGGAACTCCCTTAGAAACTGCTTCTCAATTCAATAACATGATGGCTGATTTACTTGAGTTTCAAATTCAGCATTGCCTTGTACCCACAACAGCCTTTTATTCCCTTGCCTAACAAAAATCTAGCTAACTCTGCCTCCACTGCCTGAGTCAGACTTTCAAAAGTTGCACTACACTCAAAAATGTCCTTCTCAACTGCATCCTAAAAAGAGTAACCCCTAATTTTAAACATTGCCCCAGAGTTCAGGTCTGTCCACAAGAGGAAACATCCTTTCTATGTCCCCATGTCAAGACTATTTAATAAAAAATTGGAGCAGAAGTCAGTCTTCAGTCCTTTGAGCCTGTGACACCATTCCACATGATCATGGCTGATCATCCAACTCAGTACCCCAATCGCCATTTCTCCTCATACCCTTCAATCCCTTTAGCCCCAAGAACTATATTTAACTCCTTCTTGAAAACATGCAATGTTTCAGCCTCAACTGCTTTCTGTGGCAGAGAATACCAAATGCTCACCACTCGCGGGATGAAGAAATTTCTCCTTATCTTAAAAGTAAATGGCCTACTCCATATTCCTATACTTTGATCCCAGTTATGAACTCCCTGGTCATGAGCTCCCTGGTCAGTGGGAACACTCTTCCTGCATTTACCCTTTCTCGTCATACTAGAATTTTATAGGTTTCTTTGAGATCCTCCTTCATTCTTATATAAAAAAAAATCCCGTGAATGTGGTCCTAACAGATCCAGTCTCTCTCCAATGTCAGTTCTGCCAACCCTGGGATCAGTCAGGTAAACCTAACCCCACAACACACCTAGATGACCTCTACATCTCTGCCTTCTTGCATACCAGAGTTATTTTTGCTACTTGCCAATCTGATGCAACTTTCCCCAAATCATTTTGAAATTCTGGAAAATTAGCACCAACACACCTATTGCCTCATTAGCAACCTATTTGAAGACCTTTCAACCAAGTCCATCTGAACCTAGAGACTTGTCATTTTATTACTCCTGCTTCTCTCATGATTTCTTGCAGTTCCTCTCCCCATTCCATCTCCTGATTTTAGATATTATTGGAATATTTTTGCATGCTCCATCATGAAGACAGAAGCAAATATGTGTTCATTTTGTCCATCATTTCCTCAATGTCTTCTATTAACTCCCTATTTTCATTTTCTAGAAGGCCAATACTCCATGTATTTACACGTTTCTTTTTTAAATACCTATAGAAACTCTCATCTATTTTTATGTTCCGAGCTAGCTTCCCTCACTCTAATTACTTCATTCTGTTTAACCTTACGAACATTTTTTATGTTTTCAATCACCTGATCTTCCATTCATTGTTGCACAATTATATGGTTATTCCTTAATCCTGATGCTATCCCTAACTTTAGATTTGTGCCCTCCCTTTAAATTTGTTTTTTCTTTATATTGGAAAATAATTAGAGTATTCTGAAATATCCCCTTAAATGTCTGCCACTGTGTCTCTGTTGATCTATCCCATAGCCTAGTATGCAAGTTCACTTGACCTATCTCAGCTGTCATGTCCGCACAGTTGCCCTTATTTAGATTTAAAATACCAGTGCTAGACCCAATCTTCTCCCTTTCAAACTGATTGTCAAATTCAGTCATATAATGGTTGTTGCTATCAATAGGTTCTTTTGCTTGGAGGTCATTAGTTAAGCTTGTCTCGTAACATAATTCAAAACAAATACAATCTGCTTAGTATTTTTTGGAGCAGCATGCTTTGGGATGATTTCAAAAGCATTCTAAGAACTCCTTACCCAGCTACTATTGCCAATATGATTTCTTCTGTTTATATGTAGATAAATTCACCATGATTATACCAGTTTAACACACCCACTTACTCTACAACAGCTGCTTCCATAAGACAAGAGTCAGCTCACTTTTGGTCCTTTCCAGCTCTCAGATTGCAACATAATGTTCAAGTTACTGTAGCTATAAATTCAAACATCATCTGAGAAGCTCCACGGCATTCTTCACATGCATAAAGGTAAGCATTTGAAACTAAATCAGGAATTTACAGCATATCATGTAGTTGTAGACTGGTAAAACAGGCCACACCCTACACAGGAAATTCAAAGAGCATTGAACCTACTTCAAACAGTGAATGGAACAAGTTAGCAATTGTGAAACATAATCAAGTTAATAACCATCATGTTCAAAGCTCCAACTCCAAACCTATCTTATCCATCTATAATGGTATACAAGACATGTCGGAGATGGTTGAACTCCAACACCACACCATTCCCATCACCAAGAAACATAATGCCATCAATTTTGTACAGTCAACCAATCAGCAGCAAGAATGTTAACATAATGTGAACTATTCCAAACATTATAGTCTCACTAATCAATAGCAAGACCATACCATCCACTACATCTAACCATCTTTTACCTATTTATGTTATTTCTCCAGACTACCAGCAGAGAGCATCGAAGTCTATCAGTTCTTTCAACAAACTTTTTCAAGGCTACAATGCTCTTTTCACAGTAAAATTTTACATGATAGAAGCATAAATTTGCCTTCCTCAAAATCTAAGTTGACACACCCCTACAATACTGAGGTAATACTGCACTGTTGGAGATATGCTATTATTTCGGAACAGGTGTTAAGACGAGGTCCTGTAAGATGTCACGGGTGACCATAAAAGTGGCATGGCACTAGTATGAAGAATAGCTGGCCAGGTATCTCCAAAAGGTGGACCAACACTGACAACATGGAGACTCAGTCATTAGCACTGCTGCCTCACAGCACCAGGCACCCAGGTTCAATTCCACCCTGGGGTGACTGCCTGTGTGGAGTTTGCACATTCTTCCTGTGCCTGTGTGGGTTTCCTCCAGGTGCTCTGCTTTTCGCCCACAATCCAAAGGTGTGCAGGTTAGGTGGGTCGGCCATGTTAAATTACCCGTAGTGTCCAGGGATGTGCAGGCTAGGTGGATTAGCCATGGGACATCCAGGGTTCGGGGTGGTGGGTCTGGGCGAGATGCTCCTTGGAGGGTCAGTGTGGACTCAACAAGCTAAATGGCCTGCTTCCACGCTGTAGGGATTCTATGAATATCAAAAAAACAGACTGCCTCACCTTTATCTTTTTGCTGTTTGCGGGACCCGGCTTTGCACACATTGACTACCACATTTTCTCATGATAGTGAGGACACTTCAAAAGTATTTCATGAAAATTATTTCATTAAATTCCATTAAAATACTTGGAGACTTCCATTGACCATAAAAGGCACTGCAGATGTTTTGAATGCTTTGCCACAAATGAAGAAACCATTAAGAAGAATACCTACAATGTGGGAACAGGCCATTTGGCCCAATACGTCCACACCAACCCTCCGAAAAGCATCGCACCCAGACCCTATCCCTTTTCTGATGAAGGGTCTAGGCAGAAAACATCAGCTTTTGTGCTCCAAAGATGCTGCTTGGCTGGCTGTGTTCATCCAGCTCCACAGATCTTACCCCTATTCCTGTAACCCTGCATTTCCCATGGTTAACACACCTAATCTACACATCCCCGAACACTGTGGGTAATTTAGCACAGCCAATTCAACGCAACTTGCACATTTTTGGGTTGTTCAAGCAGCTAAAGATATAGGGCATCAGGAAAACGGAAGAGAGATCAGTTCTGATTTTTAAAATATTTTCTTGCAGAGTTAGACCCATTCAGTGGGCAAAGTGACATTCTTCTGTATATTAAATTCGAATCATAAAAACAAAATGACAGACAGTATCACCAAGTTACTTCTACATGATAAATAACTAGAAGCATTTGCGTAATGGAGGACAATTGTTTTTCAATTTTCCAATCTGAGACAACGGAGGGCTGTGTTTCATCTTACTTGCTTTTTATTGTTTTTACCTTATATGATGGAAGTCCAATCTTGTCTCCTCCACTTTGTAATGCTGTTGCAATCTAAGGTAGAAATGCACTAATGTTCAAAAGTGTCCTGGGCCCATGAAAATATAGTTTCAGTTAAATTCTGAATTATCCTCCCTCCCAAGTAAATGTTATCAAATAATAATTATTCCAAACAGCTCACATGGACAAAATGAATAAATAGCAGCTTCTTTCTTTTTAGCACTCAGAAGGTCACACCAGGTAATTATATTCCTACCTTCTCTGCAAGCTCTTGTTGTTTGTATCCCAAAAGCTCCAAGTATTTACTGCGATGATCTTTCTCAAAGTTTACCTGTAAGACAGTTAAATCAGTGGAATGCACTCACTGTACGATTTACCAGCTGGGCTGACTAAAGCACTCATAGTGAATTATATTTTCCGCAACTCCTGAAAGTTTAGTACCAGACGCTAAATAGAATGGCCACAAAATATTGAGAATCTAAGTGGAAAATGATGGAAATGCACCGTTCAGAGAGCAAATCAGAGAGTGAGAGAAAAAAACACACACACACACACACACACACACACAGACACACACACACGAGACAGAGAGCACGTGTGGGCATCCAAGCTCTCATTAAAGCTTTACATTGATTGTATTAACTTCTGAAGCATTGTTCCTTAATCAAAGCGAGATTCTGATTGGGAGCCCTAACGCAAGATGCTGGGTACCAGAGTAACAAGCCTGTTCAGGAGATACTTTGTCTGCTGCCACCCAGCTGCCCATTTACACCGAGGTGACCACACCTGACAGTACAAAGGGAGTCTCCAACTTTTAAAGACTGGCTGTAAATTCTCAATGCCACCAATATCTTTTCATGCCTGACTAAACTGGTTCATATAAAGCATTCCAACTGCAGCGTAGAGGCGTGGAGCTGGATGAACACAGCAGGCCAAGCAGCATCAGAGGAGCAGGAAGGCTGATGTTTTGGGCCTAGACCCTTCTTTCGTCAGCCTTCCTGCTCCTCTGATGCTGCTTGGCCTGCTGTGTTCATCCAGCTCCACACCTTGTTACCTCAGATTCTCCAGCATCTGCAGTTCCTACTATCTCACCTCAGTGTACTTGTTTCGCCTTGTTCTAAAACTTGGCCAAGCAACACCCATATGCTACGAAAGGATAAATAGAAACTAAAGGCACAGGGTATAAAAGCAAGGACATTGGAATAAATGTGTCACTGATTCAGTCTCACCTGGGCAGCATCTTTCAGGCAGAGATATGAAAGCCTTACAGAGCATGCAGAAAAGATTGCAGGGATGAGGAACTTCCATTACCCTGGTAGATTAGTGAAGAGAAGATTATCAAATCGACTTTAATTCAACTCATAAGAAGTTTCAGTAGAGGAGGTCAGGAGAAACATCCTGTTGGACTCAGCCCAAGGGACCCTGGGTTAAGGTGACTGCTAAAAGAAGCAACAGTGACAGGAGGAAACATTTCCTACACAGTGAACAATTAGAATTTGGCATGCACTGTCTAAGAAGGTGACAGAGTTAGATTCAATCGAAGCCTTCAAAATAAAAATAAATTCTTACTTGAACAAAAACAATGCCATCTATAAAGAAAGGACAAGGGAGCAGGACTAGGTGGGTTACTCTTGCAGAGTGGCATAGATGTACCATTCCAAATGACTTGCTTCTGTGTCACAACTATTTCCAGAAGCTATGAACTGTCCTAAATTAGTATTTTCTCCTCACCTTTAAAAACCCCCAAACATTCTTCTCGAAGTCTGTGTGGGCAGCATTAACTTTGGATTGACAGTACTCTACAAAGCCTCCTGAATGTATGGTTGACTGCAATTCATTGGAACGGTTCAGGAGTTCCGATTCTGTGACAACTTGGCTGACGAATACTTGGAAAGGAGCTTCTTGCTGCTGCTGTGGTTGGGGCTTCACATTTTGGAATGTGACCAGTTTTCCTCCAAACTTTGTTTTATTTTCAAATTCAATTGGAAACAAGTCATGAAACAGAAAAAGGAAACAAAAACAGTTCAAAATTATTTCAATTTACAGCAGTCTGAAGATTATAGACATGACTTATTAAACTACTAAAACTAAATGCTAAAATTCTGGTAAAATTATTAAAAATAAATCACTGCACCAACACCCAAGCATTCAAATACACCAAGTCACAGTGATCGAAAGTGAGCAGTCAAGTTCAGTCAGGCAAAAACAGAAGTGACTTATAACTTGAATATAACAGTGACATAAAACTGCACCTTGACAGAAAGTGCAATCAAGTAACTGCAGTATTGCTGAACACTATAGGTGCACATGGTAGGAAAATCTGAGGTTTAAACAGAGATGTCAACTGGAAGAGTAATGGATGTACCACAAATGCCTTCGGCCTTACTGGAAGGCAAATGGTACGCTGGCCTTTATTGCAAGCCGATCCAAGTGCAGAGTTAGGACAATATCCTGCTGCAATTGTAGAGAACCTTGGTAAAGCAGCACCTGGAGTAGTATGTACAATTTTGGTCTCTTTATTCAAAGAAGGATATATCGGCCATTGGAGGGTGCAAGAAAGATTCATCAGACTAATCCCTGGGATGGTGCAACTGAAGGGACTGGAGCCTTTTTTCCTCTAGAGTTGAGATGTGATTGCACTGAAGCATATGAAATTGATGCCTTGATATATTTCTGATGATTAATGACATCGAGGATAGTGCGGCAAATTGGTGCGCAAAGAAATGATCAGCCATGATCTAGAATGATGGCGCAGGTGAGGGGCTAGATGGTATACTCTCACTCCTAGGTGCTTACATGGATTACAGAATACTTCAGTGGGTAGGTATATGTGTCTGTACGCACAGATGCTTCTGCAACCAGAAGACACACAGTCTGAAAGTAAAAGCTAGGCTATTTAGGACTGAAATGACAAGGAATTCCTTCACTCAGAGAAAGATGAGTCTTTGGAGCTCTACACTCTGGAAGGTTGTGGAGGCTCAGTCATTGAGTATATTTAAGACTGACCTCAATAGATTTTTAGATACTAAAGACATATGGAAATAGTGTAAGAAAATGGCTGATTGTCTACCTCAATACCATGATCTAGTTGAATGGCGAAGGAGGTTCCATGAGCAGAACGGTCTTCTGCTCCTTTTTAGGGCCTTAGTATTTAAATTGATCTGAGATTTATCCAGTTACATCTGTGGCAATTGTACAGAAGGATGGGGCACGAGAGCCGCGTTGTAGCTGTTGTCACAGTCAAGTACCCTATCAACACACCATCTTAATGTTGCTCAAGAAGAATGAACATTTGGGGAAGAGGTGCAAAGATGGAGCTGCCATATGTATCATAGAATCATAGGACTCCAACAGTGTGGAAACAGGCCCTTTGGCCCAACAAGTCCACACCAACCCTCGGAACATCCCACCCAGAACCATCCCCCACCTATTCAACACATCCCTGAACACCACGGGCAATTTAACGTGGCCAATCCACCCAGCCTGCAAAACTTTGGACTGTGGGAGGAAACCAGAGCACCCGAAAGAAACCCACGCAGACACACGGAGAATGTGCAAACTCCACACAGACAGTCGCCTGAGGATGGAATTGAACCTGGGTCCCTGGCGCTGTGAGGTAGCAGTCCTAACCACTGAGCCACCACTGTTTTATATTCTAAATAAGTGATCACCTTCTGAGGAGATTTGTTCAGGGGTGGGGGGGTGCTCAGGGTAGGCAAAAGCAAAAAAATAAATAATTTTGAAAACTTCAAGTTTACTTTTAACTCTAGATCACAAAAGATTCTAAAACCTACGGCAAATGTAGCTCCCACAGGGCGACGAATCCACTTGGGTGGCTTCTTCAGAGGCAGCACGGCATTTGGTTGTGGTATGGACTGAGGAAGTTGCAATGGAGGAAGAGTTTGTCCAGTGCCGAATGGATCCAAATTCCCAAAGGAGGAGGAAATCTGTATCCAAAAAAAAACAAACAGTATTTGTGGATAATAAATGACCACTTCACAGAATTGCTTTGGCACTGACAGGGGCTGTTCACTCCTCCGGGCTCGCACCACACACAGCCTATAAAGTACAGGAAACACTTAGTGACCAAGAGACATCACATCAGAATTCTGATCTGGTGTTTGCATTAAGATCATTGTTGAAAACAGCAAATGTTATTTGATTTGTCATGCTGCTTTTTTACCCCCATAACAGTTTTGCCAAAAATTCTTGAGCAGGTTGGCTACCTTGCCTACTAAAGAATAAGCATTGATCTTGGAGATTATCTTTTTTTCCCCTATCCTCATGAATCCCTAACAATTGCCAGCACATTCTTGAAAAACACATCCAACTTAATCCACAGCGCATAGATAAGCAAAAATGCTGGAGAAACTCAGCAGGTCTGGCAGCATCTGTGCAGAGACAGAGAGAAAGAGTTAATGTTTCAAGATCAACACTATTCTTCTTCAGGCCAGAAGAGTCATATTGGACCCAAAACTAACTACTTAGCTGTCCACAGAATCTGCCAGACCCACTAAGTCTTTCCGCACTATGTGTTTATTTCAGGTTTCCAACATAACTGCAATACTTTGTTTTCATTAATCAACAGCTCATTGGCCTCCTGCACAACTCTATCTCCAGCAATGTGTCTCTTCCGCTCTCCTCATTTGTCGTCCAAGAGTTCACATCTCCAGCCCCTACATGATTTATTTGCTGCAATTAAACCAAACCAATCACTTGCTGTCGGATTTGACCATGGGATGAGCTTCCCATCAGATGTCTGTGTCAACATGATGGATATCTATTTCCAACTCAGCTCATCTGCTAAAGAAATAGATTTTTATACGGTTGTTACCTCCAGACTCAACTATTCTAATGCAGTCGCCCCAGTCTACCCTTTCAAAATTTGAGTTTCTGCTGCCCATGCCCTAACTAGCTCCATCCTGTTCACTTATAACAGCTCTGTTGTTGACCTACATGGGATCCTGGACAAGCAATGTCTACATTTTAAAATTCTCACCCTTGTTTTCAAATCCCATTTTGGCCTTGCCCCATCCCTACCTCTAATCTCCTCCTGTTCCACAACCCTCCAAGTTGTCGGTACTCAGCTAATTCTGGCTTCTTTAGCGTCTAGGATTTTAAATCAGTCTACCCTTCACAGTTGTGCCCTCAGTTGCCTCAGTCCAAAGTTATGGGATTCCCTCCCTGGGCCTCTTGCATTCTCTACCTCAGTTTCTTCCTTGAAAGCACTTCTTCAAAGCCAACTGTTTGACCAGATTTTGGTTATCTGACTGATGATCTCCTTACATGCTTCAGTATCATATTGTGTTTTCTAATATTCCTGTGAAGCACCTTGGGATGCTTTATTACGCTAAAGGTGCTATTTAAATCCAAGTTGCTGTTGTCAGTTCACAGCACTGTCCAATGGGCGATTGACTGATTTCCTCAACCCCAAAGGGTGAATATATGTAGTTGTTCAATACTGTGGTCAAGACTTTGGTGCTGCCATTTTTGCCATGTAAATTTTAATTTTCCTTCAGAACATATTTGGCATATTTGCTGAAAGTATGCGAAGGCATCTCTTGTTAAGTGCAGCGAAGGAACCATAGCAAGATTAAACATGATGAAATTCACACACGAGAGATAAATCTCCACCCCTTCGTAAATGATTCACTTACGTTGTCAACCTGGCGCTGCCTTTGTGCATCCTGATTGCCACCCATGAGAGAGTAGATGCTGATGTGGCCATCAAATGCAGCAGCAGAGAGGATGGCAGGATTCCTGGGGCACCACTGAATATCAAAGCACCACTGTGTAGCCGTTGGAAGCTCATATACAACCTGGTAACATTCAGGAACAAGAAAACAAATAAACACAGGTTAATAATTAGAATGGATGATGCATGATTCAAATCAAGTCATACAGACAATGTTAATGGTGAGCTTAACCACTCCAATTTGTAATGTGTAAACAGAAGGCACAGGGAAGTGACGTCAACCATATATCTATGTACACATAGGACCAATTCATTATAGAGTTAACTATGTACCCAAGCTATAGGATTCTCCACCGGACTCAATGTTTTCTGTGAACTAAGGTGATGGCGAGCAATCAAACAGGACTGAATTGTAGGGAAATAAGGGTCCTGCAGCTGCATGATATTATTTTGAATCAGGAAAAATTAACCCTTTTTCTCAGGTTTTTGGACAAAAGTTCACATGGCAGCTTATTTGGTACTGCCTCTGGGAATCCACTCAAATGGGTCAAACGATCTAACTTTTTCGATCTATTCAAATTCCCACTCCTGTCTCCAAATTTTAATTTTGCACTGTGCTTTTATATTCACTTAAATGTCTCCTGTATGGAGACATTTGTGTAAGGAGGAGTCAGCTAAGTTTTGTTTTGAAATCCCTATCAGGTATTAAGTTAATGACAAAATGGTAAAGCCAGTCAATTATCACAAGATCAATGGATAAAACCAAAAAAGTCACATCCAAAACATTTTATCTAATTTTCATAGAAACTTTGTTTGATGACCTCTAGTCAGGTTTCTGCCTGACCACTGTAGAAAAATGGCTGTTCAAGTCACAACCGACGTTCTAAGGGACTGTGATAAAGGAACACCATTCCCCCCACCCCCTCATTCTTCTCAACCTGTGCACTCCTTTAGCACTACCGACTGCACCATCCTCCTCTAACCTGCCATCATTCACAATTTGGGTGGAAATGTTCCTACCTGGTGCTCTTCTTACCTTGCTCATTGTAAATGATTTTCTGGTTATAATGTTATGTCTTCCTGCTCCCACACCATTATCTCTGGTGTTCCAAGTATCCTTAGGCCCCTCCTATTTCTCACTGACAAGCTGCCCCTCAGTGATATAATTCAAATACAGCATCAGTTTCCATATACATGCTCAGTGAACCCAATCCAACCTGACGATCACTTCTTTCAAATCCCCGATTGTCCAATTTATCAAAATGATAACCCGCCATTCAGTACTGCAGCAGTAGAACTTTCCTTCAACTAAAATAAATTATAAATGGGAACACCATTTTCATTTGTCCTGCTGAAAAAACTGTCCACAAGCTATTGACTCCTATCCCTCCTCCTGATAACTGCATGGTTGAGGCAAAAGGTAGGTAGTTTTGGGATCATATTTGACTGGCTGTACTTTTGTGTCTGACCTTCCATTAGCTTGTTCAACCACAACTCTGCTGTTTGTGTTCTAATTTGCACCAAATCACATTCAGATACCACCCGTGTGTTTACTGAAATACACACATTCTCAGTTAATCAAAGCTTGTATTTTATACTTCTTTTCATTTTATGTCCCTCCATAGCCTCATCCTTCTCATCTCTGTAATCTTCTAAAGTTCTGCAACCCTCTGAGATATCAGCTCTCCTCCCATTCTAGCCTCTAGTATCCCTGATACTAATCACTGCGCCTTCAGCTCCCGAGGCCCTAAGCTCTGGAATTCCATCCCTTAACCTCTCCTCCTCCTTAAAAAATATTTCTTTGACCAAGTTTTTGGTCGTCTATTCTATTAACTTCTAATGTAAGCTCATTGGAGACTTTTGTTTCCAATGTTCCTGCAAAGTGCCTTGAAACAAGTTACTACACTAAAGGAGCTATACAAGTGCACACTGCTGTACAAATTGGGACACTCAATGGATACAATTAATTTAAATATTTAGTTCATTCTTCAGAAAAGAGTCCGCAAAAATTTCAAATCACTACAAAGTTACATCTTATTCTGCATCTAGCTTGGTGGAAGATCAAGATTGAGTCAAGATTAAAATATTTCTGATTACCAGTAAAGCCAGGGTACAGAGATTATTACAGAAATTGTTCAGCAAGCCATCATTGTCTTGAATGACAGGGCGAGATAAATGGGCTGAATGGCCTACTCCTGTTTTTATGTCTCTAGAGTTGTGTTTTTTTTTCCCCTTTTCATTAAACATTTCACTTACTTCTGCAGTGTTGGGGTTCCAGCAAAGCATACGATTGTCCTTCCCACAACTCAAAAGTAGTTCTGGGTCTGCCAAGCTCCAGGCAATGGCTAAAATTCCTCTGTAAAATGTATTTAAGTTACAATGTTAGTAAGAATGAAATACTGTGCATAACCTGAAAGAATAAAGCATCAGCACAAACAGCCCCCTCAGACCTCTTCAATAACCTGCATTACTATATCAATTGGATAATCCAGACTGGAGTGACAGGAAGCTATTTAACTATGGCTGCTTCGTAGCCAAATCCAAACAGATTCTCACATAATATTGACATAAAAATCGTCAAAAGTATTGGGAATAATGCCCTTTTGTAAAGTTAATGCCGTGTCCTGAACTGATCTGAAGGAAATGAGGAGGAGTTTCTAAAGATTCAAAGGCAATTTGTTATTTCAGCAAACACTGCAGCCATTTTGGGTACAGCATGGTCCCACAGACTAGGATGAGATGAATGATCTAGTCTTTCTAGTGAAGGACACCAGGAGAAACCAACTTTTCTTTGAATGATGATATGAAATCTTTTACACGTCATTTAATGAAGGATTCCGTTTATTAGTTTAGCCAAAAGGGCAGCAACTCAGATAGTGGGTATGCTCTTGACACTACACTGAAATACCAGCTCACACTTTTGTGCTCAAGTCCTAAAGTGGGCTTGGAAGTATTGATTTTCTGACTCCAGCCACAGTGTTACCAACAGTCCGAAAGTGAAACTTTGAAGATGACAATGACTGACCGAGAAGAAAATAAGTAAGTGACAACCATCCAAGGCTTGGAGGAATCTTTATAGATGTCCATTTCATGGGGATGCATTCCATAGTAATGCTGGGCATATTAGTTACATAACTAAGACAATATTATAAACTGAGCAAAGAAGGAAGACTGCTACAAAAAGGGGCAAAATACGTAGTTCAGAAGCATTATGAGGATTACAAATAATCTTTGTAACAAAGGAGGAAAGTATTCACAAAAATGCATGATATAATTCCAATTCTTCTCTATTAACTGTGAAAACTTACAGGAAAGATTTAATGGATTACAATTATTAAGAAAAGAAGCGAATGTCTCGCTAAATTAGGATGAAAAAGGGTAACGACAACAACCTGACTTGTCTTGCTCTGTATTTAGCACTACCTTGTGTGGTTTTCCAGCACTCGCAAGGGAGATGTTGCAAACCGAAGGTCCCACATTTGAATCACAGGCATTCGATCATCCTCTGATGCAACAGCCATCTGTGTGGCAATATCAGGGTGCCAGGCCAGTTCAGAGCAGTGCATCTGCCAACAAGAACAACACACTTGTGTAAAAAAATACAAATACCACTGAATTTCCTCTGGCAATGCTCATAGCCAATTTAATACAAACTGGCTGATGCTGGTGGTAAAGAACAGAAGGCAAGATGGAAAAGAAAGAGTAGCAGTTTATAATGTAGAGGAGAACAACAGGCATTTCCTTTCCTCTTTCTATTTTACGTCGTTGAATTTTGAAAGTATACAAATCCTTTATGAAATAAAAAGTAGGATATGGGAGGGAAAAATGGAAATCGGTTAACCTTGCTTCCAGGCACTTGACGGCTACCTTTGGCAAGTTGATTAGTGAGAGAAAGGCAGGTACTTAAACAGGAAAAAGCAGTGTTAATTCTGAAAGGAAGACAATTGAAGGCAGAAGAAAAGATAGCAGGGAGACAAAAGAAATGGATGTAATGGAAAGACAGAGCAGCAAACGCTGTGGTAACAAGAGAATCTCCTGAGACCCATAAGTTTGAATTTACAATCCCAACCAGCTTAAACATCTAAGGCTTCTTTCCGTGGCACACTGCCATCCACCAAATGGGAAGAAGACGGATAGAGAAGCAGAAAATAACAAAATGAACCAGAAGGTGAAAGCTAGAGAAACGCAGTCACCCAAGGACTACGGTCATGAGGAAAAGCAACTTTCAACTACCACTACGCTATTTAATACATATCAGGAAAGCTTTTCTGATGGGGAGCATTCCCCACCTATCATGCAACTCAGGAAACTGTAGTCAAACCTCTGCTGATGTTCCATCCAATAAAACAAAGAACCAGAAGCCCGTGGTTTGAAGGAAGTGGCAAAAGAACCGACAGAGACAAAGTTTAAAACAAAACACAACAAGAGGTTAGTATCTTAAATGCTGAGGGGCAAGCAGATTCAATCGGGCTTTCAAACGGAACTGATAAGCACTTGGATTTTTTTTTAAATTTGCAAGTCTATAGGGAAAGAGCATAGGAATGGGAACACTGAATTTCTCTCAGACATGTCAGGACACACGGCCTCCTTTCATGCTTCAATCATTATAACACGCTATGCTAGTAATAAAGATGGTGTGATGAATTTTCTGTTTGTGCAAAGTCCACAGAGAGGCCTGGGTAGTGCAAATTTTTTTAAAATTACTCAACGGCTACAGACCCAACAATGTTCAAAATGCTCAACACTTTCCAGGACAATTAAATCCTCTTGATTGAAAACTCCACAGCGTTCATTGCCTCCACCAGCTGCTTGCTGTGGCCTCGGTACGTACCACTTACAAAATGCACCTGACGAACAAGCTGAGCACTTTTCTGACAGCATCATTCAAACCACGGCCTATACCACTGCGGAGGAGGCAATGAAGAAGTGATAAAGCAGTAATGTAATTGGACTAGTATTGCAAAAACCTAAGCTAATGCTCCATAGTCATGGATTCAAATCCCACAGCAGCTGGAATTTATATTCAATTACTAATCCTAGAATTTAAATCTAGTCTTAGCTTTTGGCATACCCTAAGCCCATCACAGGTCACCATTGCTATCACGGATTGTCATCTGGTTCATTAACATACTTCAAGAAGGGAAATCAGCTTCCTTACCAGGTCTGGCCTACATGTGACTCCAGAGCTACAGCAATCAGGTTGACTTTTAATTGCCTGGAGAGCTAGCCTAGCAAGGGCAGATATGGACAACAAATGATGGCCTTGTCGGTGACAGCCACACCCTATGAAAGGAATAAAGGAAGAACAGTGGCAGCAGAGGAGCAGGAAGACCCAAAATCTGCAAACTCTCTTGCATTAGCCCGACTTGGAAGCGCATCAACGTTCCTTTGATGCTGGGTCAAAATTCTGGGAATTCCCTACCTGACAGTGTTACGGGTAGACACAACATCAAATGCACTAAGGATGGGCAATAAATAATGACCTTGGGCGGCAAGGCCAGCATTTCAGAAATGAATTAAAAACTTTCCAAACCTATACTGAAAATAATTATACATTGCATAAGGTTCCGTTTTGGAGTAAAATTCTGAGGCAGCTAAGAGTTGATGCAAGAAATGTTTGCACAATCCTATCTTTTTTCCCCCAAGAATTATTGTGTTAACATTTCAGTTTCCAAAATATTGTACTGAATTAAATGTCGGAACAATCATAACACATTTGTTTACACCACCCTTCCAGGAATCTATCAATGTGTTGGCTGTTTTAGTGGTGCATAATGACATGGTCATGCTACACGGTGCATAACTTTATGTTTCATGGAAGTAGCCATAACAGAAAAGGAATAACCCGCAGAGGTGCAGGGAAACTTTGGTAGAGAAGGTGAGGAACATTACTTCAAATTCAATACAACCAGAAAATTCATTTCACTTTTTTATGAATTTTAAAATTCTTTACTACAATTGAACAATGTTGCATACTATCCCAAACATAACACTTTCCAAGAAAACTACTTACTCGATTGGTGTGGTCACTGACTTTGAGTATTGGCTCATTCTTCCGCAGGTCCCAAACAACAGCACGACCACTTGGATTAGCGGAAGCCAGGATATGCTGTACTTGCCTGTTCCAGGCAACGCAACTAATGTCCTCAGGAGGCTAGAAAATAAAATAAATACTTACCAGGCAGAACCAAAGAAATCACAATACATGTTGTTACTCTCTACATCAGCTGCTCTACTTAATTAAGAAGTGCAGTTTTGTAAAATGTTATTAATCTAAAACAGAATTTCAGTTAATAACATTTTACGCAGTTGAACCAGAATATATTCCAATAACAACACCTGCGGGGTTTCATTCCACAATTTAATTGTATTTTTAATACAAATTTAAAGCTTAATGACATCTTTACTATTTGTTGATAAATTAATATTTCATTCACAGTGTTTTCAGATTATTGTTCAAGTTATTGTTCTGGGCAGTACAGTGGCTCAGTGGTTAGCACTGCTGCCTCACAGTGCCCGGGACCAGAGTTCAATTCCACCCTCGGGTGACTGTCTGTGCGGAGTTTGCACATTCTCCCAGTGTCTGCGTGGGTGCTCAGGTATCTTCCTACAGTCCAAAGATGTGCAGGCTAGGTGGAATGATGATACTAAATTGCCTGCAGTGCTCAGTGCTCAGGGATTTGTACATTAGGTGGGTTATAGGGGGATGGGTTTGGGTGGATGTCTGAGGGTCAGTGTGGACTTGTTGGGCCAAAGGGCCTGTTTCCACACTGTAGGGATTCTATGATCGTAACAGAAAAAAAAATCAAACCTAGAATCCTAGAATCATGTAGTATAGAATGAAGCCATTTGGTTCATCAATACTGTCGGTTTGTTCAAAAGAATAACGCTTCATCTTCCAAGTGCGTCTTCAATTTTCAAGTTGCATTCAGCACCATAACTGGCAGTGTTTCCAAATTCCAAACAATTAATGCATAAAACTGTTTTCCTAAAGGCATCTTTGGTTCTTTTCCCAATCATAGCTATACCCACTAGTTATCAACACCACAGCCACTGCAAACAATTTCTCTAATTATTCAAAATAGACCATCATTTTAATTTCCTCTATTAATCAGCCTTTCACCTTGCAGACAGCCTAGCAGTGCCAGGTAGGTTATGTAAGAGTCCCCTGAGGCTATCTTGCTTAGCAACCAGTTTTCCATTCTGGATACTGATGAGGGCAATGATTCCTCAGAGGAATGTAGCAACAGCCAAGTTTATGGCACCACATGTCGCTCACCTCACAGGTGTCTGGGCAAGTGGGAAGAAGGAGAGTGAAAGCACAGCAGTGGTAGGAGATTCAATGGTGATAGGAACAGAGACATACTGCCAAGACAGTATGTCATCCTCCTGGTTCCAGAGTCAGGAATATCACTTAGCTACTGCAGAACAGTCCTTTGGGTGCGACTGTTCAGCCAGACATCGTGGTCATAAATTGGTACTAATGACATACTTAAGAAGAAAGAGGAAGTCCTGAAAGCAGAGCAGATGGAGCCAGCAAAGAGACTGAAAACCAAGATTACTCCCAGTATCAGGTATGAACTAATACAAAAAATAGGTCAATTGTGCAAATCAGCACATGGTCAGAAAAATAGCTTGGGAGGAAGGGCTCTCAATTTCAGACACAAGTGTGATCTGCACAAGGAGAACAGGTTGCACTTTAAGATCAGCACTGATATCCTGGAAAAATAAAAGTGGTTACAGGAAGTAGAAAAGTTGTAAACAAAAGCAGAAGGCAGTATAGACAAATGCCAACATCAAAAAGGATCAAAATATAGAATAGTATTAAAAGGCCCAATTAAAGTCATTCAACCTGAATGCACACAGCATTCACAACAAGGTAGGTGAACTGGTGCCACAAAGTAATAAATAAGTATGATAGAACTATCATTACAAGATGTGACCACAGAATGCGCATAGCTGGGATGATCATCAAGGATACTCAACATTCAGGAACAGTAGGTAAAAATGTCAGTATATTTTGAGAGAGGATCTCAGATTGAAAGAACCAGATGTAGAACGTTTGGATAACTAAGAAACGGCAAGGGGCAGCAAACATTTTCAGCTGTTTACAGGCCACCAAACAATGGTGGGAATGAAGGATATTGCACAAATCAGGAAATAAGAAGTGATTGTAGCAAAGGCAATGCAGTAATCATGGTGACTAAAAGCTACATTTGGCTCAATCTAATGAGCAACAATGTTGTAAAAGATTAATTTCTGAAATGTGTATGAGATGATTTTCTAAAACAATATGCAGAGGAACCAACTGGGAACAGACTATTTTAGATTTAGTATTGTGTAATGAGAAAGGACTAATTAAAACCCTGATGTACAAAAACCCTGAGGGAAAAGTAACACAATATAATAATGGAAAATTCTATGTTTGAATAAAATGTAATTTAAACCAAAACTAGGGTCTTAAATCTAAACAAAGGAACATGTTAAGCTATGAGGGCTAGCTGGTTGTGGTAGGCTGGCTTAATACATTGAAAAGATACAACGGTGGATGGGTAAGGGTAGGTATTTAAAAGAATTAATACATGTTAAGAATATACATTCCTTTAAGGCCCAACAAGAAGACCAAGTCAATTGAGCTAACAAAAGAAGTTAAAGATGCTAATGGATCAATGCAGAAGGCTTGTAAATTTGTCAAAAAAAGGAGCAAGCCTGACAACTGAGAGAATCTTAGAATTCAGCAAAGGAGGACCAATAAAAAGAAAGGGAGCAAAGAATATGAATGTACACTTGCAAAGAACCTAAAAGCAGGCTGGAAAATCTTCAATAGGTATGCAAAAAGGAAAAGATGAGAAAATACAAATGTGTATCCATTACAGGCAGAGACAGGACAACTTCTAATAAGGGAAAGGGAAACGGTAGAGAAACCTAAGTATTTACTTTGTGTCTGCTTTCATGGAACAACAGGCAAGAAATCTTCCAGGTATAGTACAGATCCAAAGAACTAGTGAAAATGAGAAACCAAAGAAATCAGGATTTGTAATGGAGAAATTAATGCAATCAAAGTATGGAAAATGTTTGAGACCTGATTATCTACATCCCACAGTGTTGAAAGAGGTGACTAGAGATAGTGGAAACATCGATGGTCATCTTTCAAGACTCTGTAGACTCTGGAACAGTGCCTGCAGATTGATATGTAATGTGACTGTTTATGATAGAAAGAATAGAGAAGGTGGGGAATGATAGACTTGTTGGCCCAGAGTCAGTAGTAGGTCAGCCACTAGAATTTGTTATTAAGGATATGATTACTGGAAATTTAGAAAGTAATGATCGGATTAGGCAGAGTCAACATGGATTTAAGAAAGGGGAATCATCTTTGACAAAACAGTTAAGTTATATTTTTGAGGATGTAGCTGGCAGCTCAAGGACCTGGAGGAATGAGGGGAATGGGTGACCACCAGGCACTCAAGGAGAATCAGGATATAGTGCAGAGGTCCCCTGAGGTCCCACTCACAAATCACTTTTCCATTTTAGAAGCTGATGAGGGTGCTTGTTCCTCAAGGGAGAGCTGACAGAGCAAAGCTTCTGGAGCTATGAGCAGCCTGACTGTACAGGAGGGAGGAAGAAGAAAGTGGGAGTGATAGGAGACTGATTAGTTAAGGAAACAGACAGGCATTGCTGCAGCTGCAGACATGACTCCTGGATGTGGTGTTGCCCTCCTGGCGCCAATGTCAGGGATGTCACCGAGAAGCTGCAGGGTCACCCTAAACTGACTGGATAATATGACAGAGGTCATGGTACACATTGATACCAACAATACAGACGGAATGAAGGATGAAGCTTTGCATCAAGAATTCAGAGTAGGGTGTTACATTAAGAAGAGAACCTCAAAGGTTGTAATCTCTGGATTACTCCTGATGCTATGTGCTCTTGAGCACAAAAAATGAGAACAGAGCAGGTGAATGTGTGGCTCAATAACTAGTGCAGGAGAGAAGGCTTTAGATTCCTTGATCATTGGGATTGTTGTTTGGAAAGGGGGGAACCTTGTCAAGTGGGACAGTTTGCAGCTGAACCAGAATGGGAACAATATCCTTGCAGGAGGATTTGCTCATGCTGTTAGAAATCACGGAAAGGGAAAAAGGCAGTCTGCAAAAAAAGGGTCTTGGTTTGGGGGGCGGGGGAGGTAGATTTAATTACAATAAGGCAGGATCTGGCCAAAGTAGACTGTGAATGCTACTCCTGGGTAAATCTGCAACAGAACAATGGGGAACTGAGGGTCTTGAGTTGTTTGACATAGGGAGTGAGGACATACTGGAAGCTTTGGTAGGTTTAAGAGTAGGCACGTGCTCAGGTCTGGATGAGATGTATCCCAGGCTGCTATAGAGACAAGGGACAAAGTTACAAGAATTCTGACCCAAACTTTGAATTCCTCTCTGGCCATGAGGGAAGCACTGAAGGACTGTGAAGATAGGTAATATGGTTCCACTTTTCAAATAAAGGGATGTACCAGGAAATTACCTGGTGAGACCAGTGAGTGTCACATCAGTGGTAGGGAGAAAACTCTGAAGGAAAGAATTAATCTCCACTTGAAGGGGCAAGGTTTTATTAGGATAGTCAGCATGACTGTGGCAGAGGGAAGCCATGCCTAATAAATCTGTCTGAATTTTTCAAAGAGATGATCAGGTTAGAGATGAGACTAGTGGACTAGCATACGGATAATGATGGGATAGTGTAGGGGGAGGGGCTTAGATTAGTTCACAGGTCGGCACAACATCGAGGGCCGAAGGGCCTGTTCTGCGCTCTATTGTTCTATGTTCTAGTGCAGTTGATGTAATTTGTAGGAGTTTCAGAAAATCCTTTGACAAGGTCCCTCATGGAAAACTGATAATGAAGATAAAAGTACATGGGATCCAGGGTAACTTGGCAATTTAGATCCAAAATTGGCTCAATGGTAGGGGACAGAGGGTGGGTGGTAGAAGGCCATCTGTCTGACGTACAACAGGGATCAGTGCTTGGTCATTTATTGTTCATGATTTCTGTACACATTACAGAAGAAAATGTAGAGAGGATGATAAGTTTGGGGCATGAGTCAAAGACCGGCCAGGTGGTTGATAGTGAGGAAGAAGATTTTAAGTCACAGGAGGACATACACAGATTGGTCAGGTGGGCAGATCAGTGGCAGATGGAATTTAACCCCAAAGACTGTGAGTTGATGCCCTTGACGGGAATACACAAATGTATGGCAGGACACTAGGAAGTTCAGAGGACAGAGGGATCTTGGGGATTTCTCCACAGATCTCCGAAAATGACAGGACAGGTTAATAAGGTATCTAAGAAGGCATACGTCTTTACCAATTGTGGCATAGATTGTAAGAGTAGGGTGTTTACGTTGAAGCAGTACAAAACCTTAGTTAGGCCACAGCTGAAGTACCATGTGCATTTTTGGTCACCACATTATAGGAAGGATGCGTATGCACTGCACGGAGTGCAAAGGAGATATACACCATTATGTTGCCCGGGAGGAAGCAGTTTAGCTATGATGGGAGTATGGATAAGCTCAGGTTGTCTTCTTTACAGTACAGGAGGCTGACCAGATTGAGGTGTATAAGATTATGAGGGACATGGACAGATAGATAGAAAGCAGCTATTCCCTTTGGCAGAAGGGTCACTAACCAGGAGGCATAATTTTAAGTTGATAGGTATGAGGTTTAGAGGAGATGTGAGGGAAACATTTTCCATCCTGAGGATGGTTAGATACCTGGAATACTCTATATGGGAGGATAGCTTAGGTGAGAAACCATATAACCTTTAAAAGGTATTTGGATGAGCACTTTGAAATGTTACAATATTCAAGGCTATGAGCTGAATACTGGAAAATGAGACTTGTGTAGATTAATAGCAGCTTTTGTCTGCAGATTTGATGGGCTAAAGGCCCTCATCTGAAATGTATGGTTCAATGAACCAGTGGACATGATGTATTTGGAGTTTTCCAGTTTTCAATACAATCCCACACAATTAGAGGGACTGGAGATTGGAGGTAAGATAGCATGGATTGAAGAATGGTCAACAGGCAGAAATCTTAGAGTTAGGAATAAAGGTCTAATTCTCAGATTGGCAGGATGTGGCCAGTGAGGTATCGTCAGGATCAGTGCATGTTTATCAGCTATTCATAATCTTGCTCAGTGATTTGGGAATCAAAGTAACATTTCCAAGTTTGTCAAAAAAATGTGTGTGGGAATCTGAGTTTTCAGGATAATGCAAAAAAGTTTCAAGGTATTTAGACAGGCTGAATAGGGAAGCATAAACATGGCAGATGGAATATAATATGGATAAGTCTGAGGTTATCCACTTTGGAAAGAGGAACAGAGGTGCCAAATATTTCTTAATATGGTGGAAGATTGAGAAGAGTTGATTTCCAAAGGAAACTTACACGCCTTTGCTCATAAGCCACTGCAAGCTAGCCTGTAGATGTACTAAGCAATTTGGGAGGTAAACTGTATTTTTGTTTGATTTGATCATAGACCGTGGGCATCAATGGCTAAGCCAGAATTTATTGTCCATGCCTAATTGTCTTGGTGACGCCACAGTATGTTAGCCTTTGTCACAAGAGGATTTGATACAGGAGTAAATATTTCTCTCTCCAATCATATAGAAGCTTGGTTTTTAATCCACACCTAGAGCACTCTAAGATAATGAAATGTGAGGCTGGATGAACACAGCAGGCCCAGCAGCATCTCAGGAGCACAAAAACTCCTGGAGCTTTTGAGCTCCTAGAGCACTCTATGTGGAATTCTGGTAATATTGCCTAAGGAAGAATAAAAGTTCCTTAGAAAGACCGCAGTGAAGGTTTACTGCGGACTAATTCCAGGGATAGCAGGGATATCCGATAAAAAGAGGTTGGGGCATTAAAGTTTAGAAGAAGTCAAAATTGTAAAATGATAGATAGGTAGACACAGAAAATTATTATTTTGAGAGTTCTGGATCCTAAGGTTGAAATTTAGGCTTGAGATAAGCATGATATTTCTTCACTTGGAGGGTGGTGAATCTCTGGAATTGTCTATCACAGAGAACTACAGGAGCTTGATCTTTTCAATATTGTGCTGATCTTCAAACAAAAGTCTCAGAGAAAGGCAATGTCAAGAATCTAATCAGTAACAGACTTAACAGCAAAGAAAAACAATGTTCTTGACCAATAAACAGATGTGGAAAATAACTGACCCGTCCCAATCTGTATTCAGGACCATAAAACTGCAGGCATCTCAATAACCTCACTTCAGTCAGTAACATGCAAGAACTATAAAGGTCCCAAATAAAATAATCCGTCACATTCAAAGTCAGTGAAGATTTATGTTTTTTGTTTAAGCAAGATCAAACACAGGCGTATGAGGAAACATCCCTCTCAGAGGCCTTTTGGTGTTGAAGTATGAAGTTATTGACTACATCTTAACATTATACTATTCCTTCACTTCTTGAGAGCTCCATTTGTGAACACACTCAGTGTTCTAATACTGGTCAAAGCAGGTAAGGAAAGTTTTCATCCCTGATCAGCACCAAGCTAAGTGATCACGACAAAGATAACTGATAAATGGCCTCAGTATCTGAGCTATGGAGAAAGATTTAATGGAGGGAGGTGATAGTTTTTACTATAATTGTTGATCTCTATCAAGTACCCTGGGTTCCGTTGTGATTACTGCAAGTGTTCGGCATTCTCTCAACATGGTCTCTCACAGACAAATCCACCAAGCACCCAGGAAAATCCACTTATGGGTGGTATAACCAAGCAAAGAAAGTCACCCTCCCCACAAACATAATGGGGGGAAATGGTGAGATGCTGTGCCTCCAATCACAGGCTGGTTCTAAGCCAGCTATGGCAGAGTCACTGGGAGGGTCAGCAGCAGGAGCGCAACAGCTGAGGTGTGGGTGTTGGGCACCAGGCTCCAGAAGTTGGAGGACCGAGTTCTGGGTGCAGGTGCAATCTGTCATTTTACCAAGAGTGGGAGGGACAGCCAAGGCTGGAATTAGCCACTTTGTTGACTCTGGCAAGGGGAGATGGAGCTGCTTTTTTTTTTGTTAAACCATGGCAGCCATGACACACACTCCGCAGGGTTTGGGGGTCTGCAGGACTGAGCGAGAGGAGAGACTGAGCGAGACACAGATTGATAGGTTGGTGGGGTAGAAACAAGCTTGACAGCCAGAGGTAAGGAGTTAAAGACACAAGCCGCAAGAGCCAGGGGGTGGGGAGAAGGAGTGAGTCGGGGGGCGGGGGGGGGGGAGCGCGGCGTGGGGGAGAGAGCAGTGGGGGGCGGGGAAGAGAGCAGGGGGGGGGAGAGAGAGTGGGGGGGAAGAGAGAGTGGGGGGGAAGAGAGAGTGGGGGGGAAGAGAGAGTGGGGGGGAAGAGAGAGTGGGGGGGGAAGAGAGAGTGGGGGGGAAGAGAGAGTGGGGGGGAAGAGAGAGTGGGGGGGAAGAGAGAGTGGGGGGGAAGAAAGCGGGAGGGACGAGAGCGGGGGGAGGAAAAGAGAGCAGGGGGGGAGAAAAGAGAGTGGGGGGGGAGAAAAGAGAGCCGGGGGGGGGGGGGGAAGAGGGCAGACTGAAGGCGGGGGGAGCGAGGCAGGGGACAGCGAGAGAGAAAAGGGTTGGAACACAAGGCTGCAAAGAGGAGACCATAACCTGTCAACGTAAGAATATGGGCTAACTAGAAGGAAGGAAAATGTGAAATCTCTGAGGTAATAAACTACTTAAAGAGGAGTATGTACTCTCTAGCTTAAGGCTACACGTGATCAAGAACTATTCAGGTGGAGCATGTAATGGTACTATTATGTCAATTGCTAAATTTATATCTGAGAAGAGAAAGGGAAGTAACCAATGAAGTCCATATACTCTGTGTCAACACATACAAAAAAATACAATGGCTACAACTGCTAAATAAAGGAGATAGTGAGAATTAAAAAAGCAGCCTTTGATAACCAAATGTTAGTCCCTGAAACCAAGGTAACCTTTGAGAAAGGCTATATTTTGCATCCTCAGTCAAAGCACGAACAAGTTGCAACAGTTTCCTTTTCAATTCCATTCTAAGATGAGAAGTAATCAGTTGTCAAGTTTCTTTTGGAAAAGTGAATTACAACAATCTGTTCAAGAAATGCAGTAGATCTGGCAGCACCTATGGAGAGAAAGCAGAGTTAGTACTTCAGGTCTTGCAACGCTTCTTCAGAATAGGTCTGAGAACTGAAGAAGGGTCACCGGACCCAAAATGTTATCTCTGTTTTCTCTCCACAGATGTTGACAGACCTGCCGAGTTTCTCTAGAAATTTCTGTTTCTGTGTCAGATTTCCAGCACCTGTAATACTGTTTTTTTTTGCAATGGCCTGTCGCATGTTGAAAACAAACAAACCAACCGAAGGCAGCTCTGAGTGGAGCCATTTATCAAAACAAGTTCAAATTCTAAATCAATTTGATTCATTTCCAGCAAGCTGTTCAACAAGTATTACGTTAGAGCTGTAGAGACAGTGATACTAATACAGGTTGCACGTTATAGATATTAGGATCAACTGAAAAACTGTAGGGTGGACAAGATAATATATTATTCTTCTGATGATGATGAACCAAATTATTGTGATTGATCAAGACAAAATGAAACAGGCCAGTATTCTTGGAACCCATTTTATTTTAAATCACTCATTCCTACTGCTTTAAACGTTTGAAGCTTCACTCGTGGATTACATTCATACCCATTTTGCAGCCAGTTTCCAACAATACTCAGAATGACACTAGATTGAATACAAGGAAATGTGAATGGAATAAACATACCTGAGATTTGGTCCCAGGTGTCATTGGAGTCTCAAAATTATTCAAGTCCCAAATGTAGATTTCAGACTCATTGGCTCCTGATGCTACAAGGTTACTCTGGTCAAAAAAAGCAATCAATAATTCATTAGGTGAATAGGAAGCATTACCTGGACAACTCTTTAAAAAAAGGCAAGTCACACGTTTGCATGACCTCAGCAATCCCTTCAGCTAAGCAGACTTGTTTTTAAAATGCATCAGAAGTTCATTAGTTAAAATTAAAATAAACAAATATTTCAGGTGCAACTAAGTCTCATTATAGCAATTCTAGTAAAAGATTACACCCAAAATATTTCAGAGATAACAAGAACTGCAGATGCTAGAGTCAGAGATAAGACAGTGTGGAGCTGAAGTAACATAGCAGGTTAGGCAGCATCAGAGGAGCGGGAAAGTTGATGTTTCAGCTCAGGACCCTTCTTCAGAAAACTTTCCTGCTCCTCTGATGCTGCCTGACCTGCTGTGTTCCTCCAGATCCACATTGTGTTGTCACCGAAAAAATTGCTATTTTGCAAGTTTTTACAGATAGCATTTTATTTCTCTTCCTTTTTGTTGCATCACAGGCATTCTCTTGAGGTGCAATTTCATAAGTTGATTACAACAACGGCAGAATAAAATGTCCCTAAAATAAAACTGTGGGGGTGGGAATAAATAAGTGAAAATGCAAACAATTTTAAATGTAAAGCGATAATGCATCTGAAAAGAGTTGGAGAAGCAACCTACTCCTTTTTGACTTTATGATCCTGTTAAATGCCTTACTTCACACTTCCCATATTTCATATTACTCCATATTTCCAAACTTTTCTCACGGCCTTTTATTATTCTTTATTTTTAAATAGTCATTCTTCTGTTCAACTCCTTAATCCCCCAATAGTTCACCCACCTTCTCTAAACTGCCCTAAATTAACAACCTTCTCAGAATTCAATGTTCATGCAATTTTGTTATCTTGGGCACTTTCATTCTTTTCATCCCATTAATTAGACCTGCATCTTCAGTTGTCTAGGCCTCAGTGCCCTGTCTAAAGCTCCTACTTTGGGGAGTAATTATAAAAGCCAGCACTCATTTGCCTCTTCATCTTGACAATCATAGAGTCTACAACATAGAAACAAGACCCTTTGGTCCAACCATGCTCCCAAATTAAACTGGTCCCATATGCCTGCGCTTCGCTCATATCCCTCCAAACTTTTCCCATTCATGAACTTCTCCAAATGTCTTTTAAATGTTGAAACTGCACCTGCATCTACCACTCTGTCTGGCAGTTCATTCAACACACAAACCGCTGTGTAAGAAGTTGCCTCGTGACTTTTTTAAACTCTTTCCTCTCACCTTATAAATATGTCCCCTAGTTTTGAAAATTTCACCCTAGAGAAAAGCATCTTGTCATTCACCTTATCGCTGCTGCTCCTGATTTTATAAACCTCAATAAGGTCATTCTTCAAGCTCTAACACTCCTGTGAAAACAGTCCCAGCCGTTCCAGTCTATTTTTATATCTCAAACCCTCCTTACCCAGCAACGTCTTGGTTAATCTTTTCTGAACCCTCTCCAGTTTAATAATATCCTTCCTGTAACAGGATGACAAGAACTGCATGAAATACTGCAGAAGAACTCTCACCAGCATCCTGTACTACTGCAACATGACATCCCAACTCCTACAATCAAAGGTCTGAGCAATGAAAGTGAGCATGCTAAATGCCATTTAACTATCCTGTGGTGGTCTGTGACGCAAATTTCAAAGAATTGTATACATAAACCCCCAAGTGGCTCTGTTCTACAACATACCCAGGGCCCTACCATGAATTGTTAAAGTCCTGTCCTTGTGTATATTACCAAAATGCAATACCTCACTTTTATCCAAATTAAAGTCCATCTGCCATTCCTCAGCCCCCTGAGCCAATTGATCAAGATCACTTTGTAACCTTGGATAACCTTCTTCACTCTCCACCATACCATGAATTACTGTGTCATCTGCAGACTTACTAACCATGCCTCCTATATTCTCATCCAAATAACCTATATAAATTACAAACAAAAGTGAACCCAGCAGAAGAACTTCTAAAGGAATTTTTGTCCAAACATTAGCATACCAAGCACAGGCCTTACCCAACATAAAATAGTGTGAATGGTGGAAACCTGAAAGTAAAACAGAAAAGGCTGGAAACACTCAGCAGGTCAGGCAACATCTGCGGAAACAGAAACAGAGTTGATGTTACATGTTTGTGGAATACATGTTTAACTTTTACCAGTTCAGGGAAAAATGGTCACAGCCTCATGTGTCCGCTCCACAAATGGTACCAGAGCACAGACCTTCCCCGTTGTCTCACCTCTCCTATTGATAAGGTCTATACGGCCTCCTTGACTTGGTTTCCAAAAGTGAAAAAAGGTTTTTGTTCAGTTCCCAAGAGGCTTTTCACATTTTAGGCCCATTGCATAATATATATCTGTTGTATATTTCCACAAATGTTTGACTTACCTCACGGTAACATAAACCATTTCTACATCCAGTCTTAACACCAGCACTGTGTTCTGATAAGGTGCATGAGATCCAAATGTAAACCAAACTTACATTTTCCTCCATAAGGCCTTCCACACTTTACCAGTATGCAGTACAGAGATGAAAATGGGCCATACAGCTAGGGCCTGAAGTTACTCTAGTCAAAGCTTAAAGAAGGGTGAAAACTCAATGCCCCTCCTGAGGCTTGCATTGACTTTCAATGAAACAAAATAGATGCGCAAGGACTGAGAGGCCATAGTAGAAATAAAAGGAACAGTTGAAGAATATTATATTACAGTCCTATAAGACCAGCTTAGTGACAAGAAAACCCTGAAATTCCTAACTAAAGGTAGTGCAAACCTATACATACCACAACAGCTCAAGAAAGTGGGTGTCCACTATCGCCTTCTCAACAGTAATGGGACAGAGATAATCAATGCAGGCCTCATCAGAATGAAGGATTAAAGAAAAACAAAAAGACCCTGTCCACGTCTCTAAACAAGACAACTGCTTTTAAAAATAGTAACAAAGTGAATCACCTTCAATCTTCTCTGCTTATTTACCATATTCTAACTAGGTCAGCCCCATGCATATCTACAATGACGCAGTGGCAAGCATCATTGATTGGAGCATAGGACTGAATTATTTTTCAACAATTGCTAACTTTGTCTTCATTAGCAGTGAGGGATTAAGTTATATTCTTATGAGTTCAGTTGTAAACAGCTTATTTTAGGAAGAAATCGTACTATTGGTTAAAGGGTTTATGGTTTAATTAATGTTTTATGGCTTAAGCTGATGTAAACCTAGGCCAACAAATGAGAAATTCATTTTGAACTGAACATAGTTTTTACTTAAAGACACAGCTGTGTTTTAAAATAGCGACTTAAAGTCTGCAATAGGCCCACGTGTATTAGCTGGTATCATTATTTTGCGTTTTAATTAGTTGTAGGTGTCGACAATTATTGTTGAGTTTCACAACAGTTATTGATAGATTTCGCAGAATTCTTAGATTACAATTTAGTATGACTAGTCAAATGAAGTTCAGGATATTTTTGGTCATGCAGAAGGGAGTAGTTGTTAATAATTGGCATTCCAATGCCCAAGAATGAAGATCAAAGGTAGAAGAACTTCATTCAACAAAACAGAACAAGGTATCGGTGCCCAATAAACCAGCGGTACAACTGGTATTCTGAAGTGGATCAATTTCCTTATTAAGTATAATTTATTCTGAGCTTGCTTTGATAAACTTCTGTCAAATTCTGACAACATATACGTACCTGGAATAGACCTTGTAACTAATCAGGACTAGCAAACTTCAGGTTGAATTTGAAAGAACCAGTCTATAATTTAGTTGTAAGACACTCATCAATTGCAAGTTAAAATGCACCCCAAAATCCGAGACTCGAAGTGCACCAGAATATGCATTGCCACAAAGATGTCTTGGACCACTGCCTTTCTAGTCTGAAACTTGCATTTGAATGCCTGGATTGGCAGGATAAGTGTTTCTCTCCACTGGCAACAAGAGCTGAAATGAAATGAAACTGATCTGCTGCAACTAAATTCCTATTGAGCACAGATTCATAGCACAAAGAGCCACTTAATCTCGCACCAGTAAAGAATGCCCAGGAGGCTATGAAGTTCAGCAACATATTGGGATTGAGCACGGTCAATGCTGCACTTGACATGGGAGTGTTTTATGCTGATGCTGCACATAAACAATCAAACCATTTAGTTTGCCTTCGATCATCCTGCCAGTTGCATAATAAAACAATTATGGAGCTGCTGATTAACCAGGGCACTCGATCTCTACCAATCAGGCTACAACCAACCAAGACGCCCCATTTACTGAAACCTTTGGGAAACCCAAATACATTTTCCCCATCCTTCGCCGTGATGGAGAATGAATTATTTTCTAAGGTTTTTATTAAAATATGCAATTAGCGGAAAGTTTGAAGGTTCTGATAACTTACCTGAAAAGGATTGAAATCAAGTGCTCTAACTGGACCAGTGTGCATGTTATTCTGTCCAATCACAACATCCTCTCCTCCTGCTATAATTTCAGATGGATTGTACAGGATCACATTTCCATTTTCACCACCAGCAACTAGAACACCAGAGGACTGGCCACCCGTTGTGATTTCATGAGGACTCCAGATAAGCTTATGGTACCTTAGAAACAAATAAAAACATGAAAAATATAGAAGTATGATTGTGCTGCGTTATAGAGTCCATAAAGAAAATCCTGCACTGATTTCAGATTTGAGTTGAATGAGTTCATTTGTTATATCAAATCTACAGCAGAGAAACTGGCCATTCAGCCTATCTGCTCTGTGCACGCCACACATGCTTCCACCAATCAATTACTCTTCACTTGTCCAGTGTGTGCAGGAGGGCTTCCTGACACAGTATGTAGATAGGCCAACAAGGGGCGAAGCCACATTAGATTTGGTACTGGGTAATGAGCCCGGCCAGGTGTTAGACTTGGAAGTACTTTGGTGATAGCGATCACAATTCTGTTATGTTTACTTTAGTGATGGAAAGAGATAGGTGTATACCACTGGGCAAGAGTTATAGCTGGGGGGAAGGCAAATACGATGAGATTAGGCAAGATTTAAGGAGCATAGGATGGGGAAGGAAACTGCAGGGGATGGGCACATTAGAAATGTGGAGCTTATTCAAGGAAAAGCTCCTGTGTGTCCTAGATAAGTATGTACCTGTCAGGCAGGGAGGAAGCTGTAGAGTGCGGGAGCCGTGGTTTACGAAGGAGGTGAAATCTCTGGTCAAGGGGAAGAAGAAGGCTTATGTTAGGATGAGATGTGAAGGCTCAGTTAGGGCACTTGAGGGCTACGAGGTAGCCAGGAAAGACCTAAAGAGAGAGCTCAGAAGAGCCAGGAGGAGACATGAGAAGTTGTCGGCGGATAGGATCAGGGTAAACCCTAAGGCTTTCTATAGGTATTTAAGGAATAAAAGAATGATGAAAGTAAGATTAGGCCCAATCAAGGATAGTAGTGATAAGTTGTGTGTGGAGTCAGATGAGATAGGGGAAGCGCTAAATGAATATTTTTCAACAGTATTCACTCTAGAAAATGACAATGTTGTCGAGGAGAATACTGAGATACAGGCTACTAGACTAGGTGGGATTGAGGTTCACAAGGAAGAGGTATTAGAAATCCTTCAGAGGGTGAAGATAGATAAGTCCCCTGGGCCGGATGGGATTTATCCTCGGATCCTCTGGGAAGCCAGGGAGGAGATTGCCAAGCCTTTGGCATTAATCTTTAACTCGTCATTGTCTACAGGAATAGTGCCAGGTGACTGGAGGATAGCAAATGTGGTTCCCCTGTTCAAGAAGGGGAGTAGAGACAACCCTGGTAATTGTAGACCAGTGAGCCTTACCTCAGTTGTTGGTAAAGTGTTGGAAAAGGTTATAAGGGATAGGATTTATAATCATCTAGAAAAGAATAAATTGATTAGGGATAGTCAGCACAGTTTTGTGAAGGGAAGGTTGTGCCTCACAAACCTTATTGAGTTCTTTGAGAAGGTGACCAAACAGGTAGATGAGAGTAAACCGGTTGATGTGGTGTATATGAACTTCAGCAAGCGTTCAATACGGTTCCCCATAATAGGCTATTGTACAAAATCCGGAGGAATGGGATTGTGGGAGATATAGCAGTTTGGATCGAAAATTGGCTTGCTGAAAGAAGAGAGGGTGGTAGTTGATGGGAAATGTTCATCCCGGAGAGCAGTTACTAGTGGTTTACCGCAAGGGTCGGTGTTGGGTCCACTGCTGTTTTTAATTTTTATATATGACCTGGATGAGGGCGTAGAAGGATGGGTTAGTTAATTTGCAGACGACACTAAGGTCAGTGGAGTTGTGGATAGTGACGAAGGATGCTGTAGGTTGCAGAGAGATGTAGATAAGCTGCAGAGCTGGGCTGAGAGGTGGTAAATGGAGTTTAATGCAGACAAGTGTGAGGCGATGCACTTTGGTAGGAGTAACCGGAAGGCAAAGTACAGGGCTAATGGTAAGATTCTTAGCAGTGTAGATGAGCAGAGAGATGTTGGTGTCCATGTACACAGATCCTTGAAAGTTGCCACCCAGGTTGACAGGGCTGTTAAGAAGGCATACAGTGTTTTAGCTTTTATCAATAGAGGGATCGAGTTCCAGAACCAAGAGGATATGGTGAAGCTGTACAAAACTCTAGTGCGGCCGCACTTGGAGTATTGCGTACAGTTCTGGTCACCGCATTATAAGAAGGATGTGGAAACTTTGGAAAGGGTGCAGAGGAGACTTACTAGGATGTTGCCTGGTATGGAGGGAAGGTCTTACAAAGAAAGGCTGAGGGACTTGAGGCTGTTTTCATTAGAGAGAAGAAGGTTGAGAGGTGACTTAATTGAAACATATAAAATAATCAGAGGGTTAGATAGGGTGGATAGCGAGAGCCTTTTTCCTAGGATGGTGACGGCGAGCACGAAGGGGCATAGCTTTAAACTGAGGGGTGAAAGATATAGGACAGATGTCAGAGGTAGTTTCTTTACTCAGAGAGTAGTAAGGGAATGGAACGCTTTGCCTGCAACTGTAGTAGATTCGCCAACTTTAGGTACATTTAAGTCGTCATTGGATAAGCATATGGATGTACATGGAATAATGTAGGTTAGATGGGCTTGAGATTGGTATGACAGGTCAGCACAACATCGAGGGCCGAAGGACCTGTACTGTGCTGTAATGTTCTATGTGTCTATGTGAACCCTATTTGCATATCCTCCATTCTCTTCTCCCATGTGTTCCTTTTAGAAGTATCTATGAAGGAGTTGAAAAGACAAGTCCCAGAGAATAAGAACAACAAAAAACAAAGAAAATTACGGCACAGGAACAGGCCCTTCAGCCCTCCAAGCCGGCGCCGATCAAGATTCTCTGTGTAACCTGTCATCTATTTTCTAACAGTCTATGTCCATTTGCTCCCTGCCCAAATATATCTTAAAAGACGCTAACATGTCTGCGTCTACCACCTCCGCTGGCAACGCGTTCCAGGTACCCATCACCCTCTGTGCAAAGAACTTTCCACGCATATCTCCCTTAAACTTTCCTCCTCTCACTTTGAATCTGTAAGTTCTCCCAATCATAATCTTGTGGGTGATAATACAGCCCCAAATGTAAGATGCTGGAAGAGTGGTGAGAGCAAGTCTCAGTCTGTTGTTACAAACTAGAAAAATCCAGCTCAGCAGCATCGAAAAATTCACCACCTAACTAACCAATAGCAAACATAGGAGGGATCGAATCAAATGTAATAAAATACGGATTAAATGGGGATAACATTGATTTTACCTGTGTGGTGAAGAGAAGGAACCACATGATTTCATATCCAGGGTACAGTCAGCCAGATCCAACTCAAAGATCTCCAAGGAAGCATTTGTGCTGAATGTCGCATCCAGCTGCTGCGCTGAGGTGCCTATGTTAAAAGTTAGGAAGAATGTAAAAATACGACACATTTTTTTTCCTCAACAAGGTCACTGCAGCATAGCACCAAGATAGAGGTAAATTTAGGTTTACTGGACTTGAAACTGTGCCTTTGCTAATACCAGTTATTTAAAAAAAACACACACCAGCTGCACAATGTTTCAACCAACTAAAAAGCAATTTCCAGATTCCATGATTCAGGAAGTCTCCTCAGTCTCTACTCATGTCCACAGCAAGGTACGGTTTCTATAAAGTGGCTGTAGCCTCTATAAATCAGAATTTATTTTTTGTATACTGTAAATGGGAGGTTTTTTTTAGTTTTCTATCCAGATACAGCAAATATTTCTCATCATTGCATTGCTGATCTCTCCTAATTGCAGAAAAAAAACCATGGTTACAGCAAATAAAAACAGAAAATCCTCAGCAGGTTGGGCAGTATCTGTGAAGAGAGTAACATGCTTAGCACTTCAGGTCCACAACCTCTCGACGGCAGAGATGTAACAAGTTTTGAGCTAGTAAAAATGGGGAAGGTACAAAAAGAAAAGTGAAAACCTGCAATCGGAGATAAAATTACATAAGAATTGGCCGTACCAATTGAAGTGGATGGTAATGACATAGGGAGAGAAGCATAAAAGGAAACATGTTTCTACAGGAGGCATTGATGGCAAAATGATGAACTACCACCATCCGAAAGCAGAGAAGAGAAAAAGAGAGTAAAACCAAAACCGGCAACTAAAAGGAAGATAAAGTGAAGGCAGATATGGTCTGACATTGTTGAACTCAATGTTCAGTTGGGAGGGCTATAAGACTCTTTGTCGAAAGAATGTAGTTTTTTGAGTTTGTGTTGAGGTTCGTGAACAGGGAACAGAAAGGTTAGTGTGCAACAATGTCAGTTGTCATTCTAATGCACCATTGTCCTCTCACACTGATCTCTGTACTCAGCCAAGTGCTGTGTCCCAATGAAGCTTCCACAAGCCCAAGGAAAGGCACTTCATCTTTCAATTGTTTCAGAGATAGTGGAATCTGCTGATGCTGGAGAATCTGAGATAACAAGGTATAGAGCTGGATGAATACAGCAGGCCAAGCAGCAAAGGACCTGAAGGGTCTAGGCCCGAAACATCAGCCTTCCTGCTCGGCCTGCTGTGTTCATCCCAGATCTACACCTTGTTATCTCACCTTTCAATTGGACACTTTATAGCTTTGCCTGATTGATATGTAATTCAACAATAAGGCTATAATCGCTACTCCTACCTTTTTTTCTTTCCATTTTTTTGTCTTATTTTTGTTTTCACTTACTGGTGGCAGCTGTTCATCTTTCTGTTAGTCACTCATCCTCTACATGCACATTTTGCTTCCATACCATTGCCACAGCCTTTCATCTTATGTTAACTATTTTTTTGCTTAATCTCTATCTTACACCCTTTCACAAATTACTCCTTGTGTTATTTTCACAACCTCCCTCCTTTCATTTGTTGAAAACCTATTACATTTTTAATTCCAATCCTGGAAACATTGCCAGGTCTCTCTCCACAATCATTGGCTGATTTGTTGAGTATTAACAGCACGTCCTGTTTTTATTGCAGTTTTCCATCATCTCTAATATTTTGCTGTTGTATTAATGGTTACAGAAAATACTGATCAGGTTAAAACAGTTAATGTTCATTTATTAGACGCAAGTTACGATTACACAGAATCAAAGGACAATCAGGGACAGGCAATAAAAGCTAGCCTAGCCAGCGAAGTACACATCTCCTGAATGACAAAAAGAAACTTTCAACACAATGATGACATGTTGAACTGATCCATAATAATACAATTAGTTTTCATACAATAATCAAAGGCAGAGGCTATCAAAGCCTCAACACTGAGAATTGAAAGAAGCAGTTCAGTCAAACGTATAGATGTGATAGAGAACAAAATTCTCTCTGCTGTTTGTAAAGTGATAGCATCGGGATAAATTACTGTTTTTTAGTTTGTTTTGAAATCTACCAAGGCATGTTAGATGTAAAACGCTTTGTTCATACATATTTTATCTTAATTTCCTTTATCCAATTAACTTGTTTTATTATTAAGGCTGTATTTGTAGCATTGAGAGTTTGTGTTCCGCTGAAATGCCACCTCTTTAAATAAAAAAAATTATGATCTGTCAAGGATAGTGGGAACTGCAGATGCTGGACAATCCGAGATGGCAGGGTGTGGGGCTGGATGGGTGCAGCTGGCCAAGCAGCATCCTGGGAGCACCAAAGCTAAACATGCTGCTTGGCCTGCTGTGTTCATCCAGCTCCACACTTTGTTATCTTATCATCTATGAAATCAGGTTTCAGTCTCGGATCATAACAAGAGGTTAGAACTCCAAATCAAATGGATTGCAACGGTTTGTGGAGCTGGATGAACACAGAGGGCCGGGCGGCGTCTTGGGAGCGCGAAGGCCGGCCTTTTGGGCCCAGACCCTTCATCAGAGAAGGGTCTGGGCCTCAGGCATCAGCTTTCGTGCTCCTGGGGTGCTGCTTAGCCTGCTGTGTTTATCCCGCTCCACACTTTGTTATGTCAGATTCTCCAGCATCTGCAGTTCCCATTATTTTCATTGCAACAATTTGTTTCTTTTCAAAAAGTAGAGATGGTAGTATTCTTCTCAAAAATGCATTACTTTTTTCAAGATGCAAGTCTCAATAGATTAAAGCAATTTAGGAGCACAAATGTACTCAGGGTAATGTAACTTGTAAAGCTAAAAAAGAAACAAATCAAAATTGGTGGCTTATTTCTAGAAAGATGAGATTGAGAGGCAGAAAAAGAAACCACATTAACTAGTATGTGTTTTGTTCTTCTTTGGTCATCCAGCTTTGTTGTGGTGATCTTTACTAAAGGCTGCTGTACCTTTTTAGCATGCCGGTTAGGGTTACTATATTTGGGTCATATTTTAGAGTACACTTTGTCTATAACAGAACTACTTAGCGGGTCTTCAGTGTGGTATTGCATCTGTTTAATGACTGTAACATGCTGTTTAGTGTGTGTACTTGATACTTGCTGTTGGTTCTACTATATGAAGTTATTAAGTTCAGAATGTGTATATATATATATATTTTTTTGAGTTAAATATTAATGTAGTCATGGTGCAGCTATATTTTCAGAAGTTCAAAAAAATGGGATAATGGGAGGCCAGGGAGTTGAATGGAGTCACTAAATAGGTAATGTAGACTGTAGAGTTTGTAATGGTAAACATAATCAATTTAGATGTTTAACTTCTGCTCAACCAGTACTGGATGTCAGGCAAGCTGCTGATTCAGAGAGTTGGTGATGAGGAAGAGCTTAGTGTTGCCAGTGTGCATGTGTGCACAATGATGCCAAGGAGCAATGGGAAATATTGCTAATGATTGTCTGGCTACAATAGAAAAGAATGAAATTAAGCCAGTGTAGAATACCAACAGTTCCACATTTCCAGTTCTGAAGCAAAGTATATGCTTCTCTCCAGTCTGATAAACAACTGTCCACACTACTCCTTTATTTTTATCTTATAGACAATTTGGTACCCATGCTGCTACTGCCTTTAAATCCCACAGACATCACATTTTTTCAATGTCTGTTATGTGGTAATTTATCGAATGCTTTTAGAACGACTAATTATGCAACATAAACTATATGACTCTGATCAACTTTTTACCACTTCTTCTAAGAACACCAAGTTCTGTCTTTAGCTGACTCCAGCTGGCTGATATTGATTAATCCACATTTACCCAAGGGAAATCTGAGTTGCACTGATGCTTCCTGGTTCTAGGTTATAAACAGCTGCATTAAAATGCCACCGAAAATGCGTTAAAGTTAGTGTTTCATTTACAAGCTCCCTCTTGTTAAATGATCCAGCTGAAATTGTGACTAAATAATTAGACAGGTTACAGCACAAAGACTCGAAAATGTACCTTGACAGGTAGAACAAGTCATTAGAATCCCTGAACAAAGCACTGAAGGTATAACTTGTCAAGTTAGCATCACGGAGTTTAATGCAGACAAGTGTGAGGTGATGCACTTTGGTAGGAGTAACCGGAAGGCAAAGTACTGGGCTAATGGTAAGATTCTTAGCAGTGTAGATGAGCAGAGAGATCTCGGTGTTCATGTACACAGATCCTTGAAAGTTGCCACCAAGGTTGACAGGGCTGTTAAGAAGGCATACAGTGTTTTAGCTTTTATTAATAGAGGGATCGAGTTCCGGAACCAAGAGGTTAAGGTAAAGCTGTACAAAACTCTAGTGCGGCCGCACTTGGAGTATTGCGTACAGTTCTGGTTACCACATTATAAGAAGGATGTGGAAGCTTTGGAAAGGGTGCACAGGAGATTTACCAGGATGTTGCCTGGTATGGAGGGAAGGTCTTACGAGGAAAAGCTGAGGGACTTGAGGCTGTTTTCGTTAGAGAGAAGAAGGTTGAGAGGTGACTTAATTGAGACATATAAAATAATCAGAGGGCTAGATAGGGTGGATAGCGAGAGCCTTTTTCCTAGGATGGTGACGGCGAGTACGAGGGGGCATAGCATTAAATTGAGGGGTGAAAGATATAGGACAGATGTCAAAGGTGGTTTCTTTACTCAGAGAGTAGTAAGGGTACGGAACGCTTTGCCTGCAACTGTAGTAGATTCGCCAACTTTAAGTACATTTAAGTCATCATTGGACAAGCATATGGACGTACATGGAATAGTGTACGTTAAATGGGCTTCAGATCGGTATGACAGGTCGGCACAACATCGAGGGTCGAAGGGCCTGTACTGTTCTGTTATGTTCTATGTTCTACAACAACTGAGCAACAAGGGGTCTTCCAAACCCATAGCCTCTACTATCTAGAAAGACAGTAGATGCGTGGGAACATCACCACCTACAACTTCCTCTCCAAACCACACAAAATCCTGGCATGAAACAGTCGCTCGGTCAAAACCCTGGAATCCTTTCCCCAACAGCATAACAAGTGTATAAGATAATAAAATGTGAGGCTGGATGAACACAGCAGGCCAAGCAGCATGTCAGGAGCACAAAAGCTGACATTTCGGGCCTAAACCCTTCATCAGAGAGGGGGATGGGGTGAGGGTTCTGGAATAAATAGGGAGAGAGTGGGAGGTGGACCGAAGATGGAGAGAAAAGAAGATAGGTGGAGAGGAGAGTATAGGTGGGGAGGTAGGGAGGGGATAGGTCAGTCCAGGGAAAACAGACAGGTCAAGGAGGTGGGATGAGGTTAGTAGGTAGGAGATGGAGGTGCGGCTTGGGGTGGGAGGAAGGGATGGGTGAGAGGAAGAACAGGTTAGGGAGGCAGAGACAGGCTGGACTGGTTTTGGGATGCAGTGGGTGGAGGGGAAGAGCTGGGCTGGTTGTGTGGTGCAGTGGGGGGAGGGGACGAACTGGGCTGGTTTTGGGATGCGGTGGGGGAAGGGGAGATTTTGAAGCTGGTGAAGTCCACAACCTTCAGGCGGCATCATTGTGGCACTGCAGGAGGCCCATGATGGACATGTCATCTAAAGAATGGGAGGGGGAGTGGAAATGGTTGGTGACTGGGAGTTGCAGTTGTTTATTGCGAACCGAGCGGAGGTGTTCTGCAAAGCGGTCCCCAAGCCTCCGCTTGGTTTCCCCAATGTAGAGAAAGCCACACTGGGTACAATGGATGCAGCATACCACATTGGCAGATGTGCAGGTGAACCTCTGCTTAATATGGAAAGTCATCTTGGGGCCTCGGATAGGGGTGAGGGAGGAAGTGTGGGGGCAAGTGTAGCATTTCCTGCGGTTGCAGGGGAAGGTGCCGGGTATGGTGGGGTCGGAGGGAAGTGTGGAGCAAACAAGGGAGTCACGGAGAGAGTGGTCTCTCCGGAAAGCAGACAAGGGTGGGGATGGAAAAATGTCTTGGGTGGTGGGGTCGGATTGTAGATGGCGGAAGTGTCGGAGGATGATGCGTTGTATCCGGGAGGTTGGTGGGGTGGTGTGTGAGAACAAGGGGGATCCTCTTTTGGCGGTTGTGGCAGGGGCGGCGTGTGAGGGATGTGTTGCGGGAAATGCGGGAGACGTGGCCAAGGGCGTTCTCGACCACTGTGGGGGAAAAGTTGCGGTCCTTGAAGAACTTGGACATCTGGGATGTGCGGGAGTGGAATGCCTCATCCTGGGAGCAGATGCGGTGGAGGCGGAGGAATTGGGAATAGGGGATGGAATTTTTGCAGGAGGGTGGGTGGGAGGAGGTGTATTCTAGGTAGCTGTGGGAGTTGGTGGGCTTGAAATGGACATCAGTTACAAGCTGGTTGCCTGAGATGGAGACTGAGAGGTCCAGGAAGGTGAGGGATGTGTTGGAGATGGCCCAGGTGAACTGAAGGTTGGGGTGGAAGGTGTTGGTGAAGTGGATGAACTGTTCGAGCTCCTCTGGGGGGCAAGAGGCGGCACCGATAGAGTCATCAATGTAATGGAGGAAGAGGTGGGGTTTGGGGCCTGTGTAGGTGCGAAAGAGGGACTGTTCCACGTAACCTACAATGAGGCAGGCATAGCTGGGGCCCATGCGGGTGCCCATGGCCACCCCCTTTGTCTGTAGGAAGTGGGAGGAATCGAAAGAGAAGTTGTTGAGGGTGAGGACGAGTTCGGCTAGGCGGATGAGGGTGTCGGTGGAAGGGCCCAATGGTATCAATGTGGACTTCACCAGCTTCAAAATCTCCCCTTCCCCCACCGCATCCCAAAACCAGCCCAGTTCGTCCCCTCCCCCCACTGCACCACACAACCAGCCCAGCTCTTCCCCTCCACCCACTGCATCCCAAAACCAGTCAGGTTCTTGATTCTGTACCAAGAAAACCCAGATCCCGCTAAATCTGCACTACACATCTCCCATTTCCGTTCCATTGCAGCATTGATCCAGGCACACGTTTATGTAGATCATTTTACATGGACAGCTATACTCTTCTTCTAAGATGAGATGAAGATATTCGTGTACCATTTGAATTTCTCCAAACATTAATCATTCACCAGTAGTTTCTTACCTGCAGCCAGGTAAATAGGGTGCTGCCGAGCTGGACTCCATGCTTGGACAGCAGTCCGATTGATTTCTTTAAGTTTCATCCTTGCCAGGTGAGCTGGGGAGTAAAAATACCAAATACTTCAGTGCTGGGATGGATATAGAAGCGTTAAAGATAGGAACAGCAGTTATCTAAAGTTGTTGAACTGTTGAAAATGCACCCTACAAGCACTAAACGTGCAGAAGCAGTTAGAAAAGTATCTTCACCTTTAAAATTGAGAAACCCAAGAGGCATTTTATAATGCAGTTCTACATCTAGGCTGTTGGTCAGCCAAGGACATACAACAGACTATGAGATAAATAGAGCCACAGAATCATCACAGTGCAAAAGGAGGCAATTTGATCCACCATGCTTACACCAATTCCATGAGATAGGCAGGAAATTGGAACTTTCTCCCCCCTTGTCCCTGCACATCATTTCTACCTAAATAATCATCCAATGCCCTCTTCAATGCCTCAAGTGGCCCTATCTCAGTCATATTTTTTGGCAGTGCATTCCATTCCTTAACCATTCGCTGTATTTAAAAAATATTTTCTTACATCATCTTTGCTTTATTTGCACATCACTTTAAATCATTGCCCTTTCGTTCTTTTTCCACCAAGCCAGCGAGAGCAGCTTAGAATTATAGAATCCCTACACTGAGGCCCATTGAGTCTGCGCCAACACTCCGGACAGAGACCCACCCAGGCCCAGGTCCCCACCCTGTCCCCGTCACCCACATTTACCCTGGCTAATCCACCTCATCTACACATCTTTGGACAATGGGAGGAAACCAGAGTCCACAGAGGGAACCCATGCAGATATGGGGAGAACATGCAAACTCCACACAGACAGTCACCTAATGCCGGTATCAAACCTGGATCCGTGGTACAGTGAGGCAGCAGGACTAACTACCAAGCCACTGTGCTGCCTTCCATATCTACTCTATCCAGCCCACTCATGATTTTGAAAACGGCCATCAGGAAAAAGTCACAGTCGAAAGAAAGCTTGCCAACTAAGCAAAGTAATGAATGCACTTGAGAAAAATACTACAAAAAACAAAACAGTACCAAGGAAGGGTCACCAGACCCAAAACATTAACTTTGTTTTTTCCCTCACAGATGCTGCCAGACTTGCTGAGTTTTGCTAGCAACTTTGTTTTTGTTCCTGATTTACAGCACCTGCAATCCTTTCAGTTTCTATTGAGAAAAATACTAGTTGTTTAAGGTTTTCGGGGTGCTTGGAGCCTTCCTGCATTTGCCCAGATGATCAGATTTGTCCCATGCGTGGACTTAAACAGTGACCAACAGCAAATGGCCTAACAGGCCATAAGACATAAGCACAGAAGTAGGCCATTCTGCCCATCGAGTCATCTCTGCCATTCACTGAGATCATAGCTTATTTGATAATCCTCAACTTCACTTTCTTGCTTTATCCGCTTAACCTTGATTTACCTTCTAATTAAAATTCTATTATGTCAGCATTGAACATACCTAACAGCCCAACTGAGATAACAAGAATTGCAGATGCTGGAGTCAGAGTCAATACAGTGTGGAGCTGGACGAACGCAGGAGGTCAGGCAGCAACAGCACAGCAGGGAAGTCAATGCTTCAGGTTGGGCCCTTCATCAGGACCCAGCCTTGTTAGCCCTCCGGTAAAGAATTCCACAGAAACAATATTTTCTAGAAGAAATTTCTCCTGATCCCTGTGTTCCTTGGGTCCTATACTTTCCTAAAAGGGCAAACAACCTCTCCACATCTATTTTGTCAAGTTGCCTAATTTTGTTTCCTTCAAATGATCAGGATAACTGGCTCCACATGGCTTTGGGGGCACACAGTACCTGTCCATAGAGTTAAAACTACAAGTGTTTATTTGTACAACTGTAATCCATGAGAAGCTAAAGAACTGCAACATCTGTTATTTGTGAATTCAGAAACAATTTGCTCTAATTGATTATTAAACTCTCTTTATACTGTGGAATCAGAAACATATTCAAACGAAAGAAAAAAAGTGTTGGTTCTGAATTTATAGAAAGTTTATAAATAATTTATACCATTGAGATCATGTCAAAATTGAGCATTTTGAGCATTTGAAGGTTGCCTCTCATTCTTTATATTCCAATGAGTACAGGCCCAATCTACTCAACTCTCCTCGCGAGACAACCCCTCCATACCCAGGAGCAATCTAACAAACATCATCTAGACTGCATCCAATGAAATTATATCCTTCCCCCGGAATGGAAATCAAAACTATCCACGGCTATGGCATAACTAGTGTCTTTTTTAGTTTTAGCAAGACACCACTATTTTTATAATCCATTCTGAAATTAAGGCCAACCTTCCATTTGCGTTCACGAGTACCTGCTTATCTTTTTGTAATTCACGCAAAGGACTCCCAAATCTTTCTGTATCTTCCTGCAGTCTTTCTCCACTTAAATAATATTCAGCTCCTCTACTCTTCCTGTCAAAAGGCATAACCTCCAGAACTATATCCCATTCTGCCAACTTTTGTCCAATCATTTAACCTATGTCCCTCTAGAATCCTGAAGGCATGAGACATCAAAGCATTAATATCACCCTCAAAACTGTCAGTGACACTCCTCAAACAGTCACTGGGTGCAGTAGTTACCCAGTCATGTTCAACCACACTAAACTACTTCTCCCAGATACAGCAAACTCAGGCTAATATGCAATGCTCAATAAAAATTTTAAAATGCTTATTTTACAGAAAATATGCTCAGCATATTGGATGCTCTTGCCCATATTTTTCAGTAAAGGAAGAGAACAAGTTCAGCCCAGGCTACCTTAAGATCACCCAATGAAGTTTACAGAAGTGTCATTAATATCAGGAAAAGTCACTAGTTCACCTCCCCACGTTTAGAAGGATCTCAGAAGAAGCAGAAACTAAAATACCAAAATGGGAGGAAGAAACAATTCTTTTTTCAAAAAAAAGTCCCGCCATTTATTACTAAATTCAAGAAATGTTATCAAAAATACATTAAATAAAGAAATTGATTGCCAAAATTGCTTTTTTTATTACATGCAGAGAACACCAAAGTACATTCAAACAAATAAAGCAGCAATCAGCAAAATCCCAGGACTTCAATGCCTGCCAAATAAGTACCATGATGACCAGCCACTTCAATTTACACCTCAACAATCATTAAGAAGCAAGTTGACTCCAACAGATCACTTTGACGATAGCTGACGTAGATAGATGACATTCCTACAGAGAATAATGTAGTCAATCGACAATGTCAGTGCACGCCCCAATGACATATTTCAGCAGAAACACTCAAATAATTTCTTCAATGTTAAAATAATCACTAAAGACATGTTCAATTGTTAGCAATTCTCCTTATGAAAAGGAGTTACAATTCACACGTGCAAATTATGAGTTGAAGAAATAAATAAGTTAAACACATGACATTAGTTTGATAAGTTTACACTGCTCACCTACATATACGTGCACAAAGACACACCCAGATGTTTAATCTGACAGATATAATTAAGAGAAGGAATAGGAGTTTGCACTAAACTGCTTCAAACTTTTGGGCCTTATGGAAATCAGGTAATGATGCTTACACAAATAAAAATCAACAGAAAATACAGAAAGACTAGTACAAAGAAATTAGTGGATAGGCAATTAAGAAAAAAGATAGCAATTTTGGTAACACAGAATCTCATTCCAGATAATTATATATTGCAGATATAATGGGCCCAATGTTCGCTCTAGGTCTGATTTTAACTAATTACACAATAAAGATTGATAATGCAACTGTTTACCAGACAGGATAATGGCCCTTTCCTCTAAAGCTAAAATTCCACTTAGCAGCAAAAGCAGAGAAAGTACTGATCAAATTTCAATAATCTTAATTAAAATTACTTTTATGAGCAAACTTCAGAACTGGGTGATAATTGAGCAGTTTGTTTCAGGAAAGACAGAGCTTTCCTCTGACTTACGTTATTTTTGGTTCTGCATTTTCCCTCATTCTTAGATCACTCCCCACCCCATTAGTGCAATGTCACCAAGTTTTAACAGTTAAACTCCACAACTTTGCTTTCACAGGTGGGGTTCAAAGCACAATGGCAAGGCCAGCATTAATTGTTTATCCTTAATTGCCCTTAAGGCAGTGATGGTGAGCCAGCTTCTAGAACATTTGAAGTGTATCTAGTATAAATATGGAAAAAATGGCATTGGGATTTTGACCCAGTTGCAGTGAAAAAACAGCAATGTATTTTCAAATCAGGATGGTTTTGTGTCATTGAGAGGAATTTGGAGGCAGTGTTCCCATGCAGATGCTGCTCTTATTCCTTTCAGTGGTACAAGTTGTCAGTCCATTTATTGTTTAATCTCTCCTGCCTAATGCAGGCTTTCCTTTTGTTCTTTTCTCCTCGCCAACTTTCTCTGCCTCTACACTTTGTAAGAAAACTGTAAAATTAACTTAATGTCAATTATTTCTCATGAAAGGACATGGTCCTCAAACATTAACATTTTCTTTCACCACAGTGCTGCCTGACCTCCTTAGTATTTTAAGCATTTTCTTTCAGCCAAAATTTCCTTGTCACCATATTCCTACTCACAGTATTACAATTTAAAAGCTCCCTCTAAAGGACCTTCTCAAATATCTTCTGAAAATGTATACAATCACTGTTTCTCCTGTAGCAACATACTGCATTACTTCCTCCAAAGCACAATTAATTTGTCTCAATGCTTACTGGTCCAAATTTGCCAATATAATTCCAAACATGTATTAACTCAACCCCACATTGTAATCTCCACAAATTTGCCCACCACTGATATTAGACTGACTTATGAAGATATGTAATGATGATGATTACAAGATTAAACTGCTTGAATGGATGTTTTTCCCCTCTATCACACGGATTCTTTACAAAACAGCAAGACAAATAATTAAACAAAATACAGGATGAGCAAAATTGATGATGAGTGGAAACGGGGAGACATGGAAGCTCCACTTTATGAATTCCATGATGGTGTGACTAGTGTGTGATAGATAGGATGGAAAAATAATTTAATCTGAAACATTATACAATTAGGAGGAATCACAAAGCTGTTTCTGATTGAGGGTATGCTGTTGTTAACAGTGGTTTTATTACTAATGACGACCTGCTGATCATAGACAAACTAACCTCAAGGGCCAACACTGACCATAATTACTGTGGATCATGCAATCTGCTATCAAGTTATTCATGACATGTTAAGGCCCACCTCGAGTTTGCTGAACATATCAATGGAGTTGCAATGAGACACAAAGTAACACAAATAACACACTGGCTCAGTGTCAAACTCTTTCTTCGTGCTCAAGCCCAGATTGTAAATTTCACCAACTAGTCTACCACCATTCCAGACAGTAAGCTCAATCCCAGCAAAGCCTGATTGTTTGACACCCAAAGTATGCAATAACTATCATCAGGGAATCATAGAACGTAAAACACACAGGAGTCCATTCAGCCCATCATGTTTTTGCCATTTAGCCTGAATCAATGGTTAGCAATTTGAAATGAACCAATGGCAGATACTTCTTTTCTGATTCTGGGCTGTTCAGGCCAACTGTAGTGTTGTTAATGCTGACTCAGCTGAAATAAGCACAAACCAAGATCAAAACTTAGACTAAACATACTAACAGGAATAACAGGAGAAATCATATCTGCTCCGTTAAAGCAATAGTCTATTTCTTGTTTCATACCATGTTAATATTAACACATATGGTGGAAGATGTGAGGGGACATGCAAATGTAAGTTACCCAATGCTCTGATACGCACACAGAAAACATTTCCATATACAGACAACATTCCTCTTCCAAAAAAAATTCTCCACCTTGGCTTCTGCTAACTGTCCTTGTTACTGAGCAATGAGATTGTAAGGAAATATAGTGTGATGTTAATTGTCCCGTACAACTGTGGAGATATGACAGCCATTACCTTCTTTCATATTAATGCACAATTATACAATTAAGGGGTGAACATACGAAAATATGAAATGTTAATATAGATCGAATCCACTTACAATAAAGTTAAGCCAATTTATATAGTTATGTATTTTGCCCTCTTCATAAACCTCGATTTTTGAACAGAATTCTTGGAAAATTGAATAAACTGTGCTGATTCTAGTTGAATTCTGATGAATCCCGAGACATGTGTATTTTGATTAGACATGGGCCAGTTGTAATCAATTCACAGTTAAGAGAAAATGACTGCCCTTGGCTGTTGCTATGGTCACCTTAACAAGCTCAAATGGATAATCAGAACACATTTCAGTTGAAAACTTAATTTTTTTGCAACTCAATGAGCAATTTTGCCATAGGTTCTGCAATAGGGCACCACTGAGCAATTGCACTAAGTTGCCAAAAGAAGTATACATTTAATTAATTTTCAAGGATGTACAAAGGAAAAGGAAGCCATAAAATAACTTTGCATTTTTGTTCCCATCTCCCTAAATTACAATCTGACTGGTTCTTTGCAAATATGCCATTGTGTATTTAGCTACTCCCAATTGGAGTCTGTGTGTTCTGCCTCTGGTTCCGATTCTCCCAGTCACTAAAAGTCTTGTCTCCACATCCGATCCCAGGAGATCGCCACATGACTAATTATACAATCAACCTTGCATACATGGCAATTTGTGACATGCTACAGCACTGCTGCATAGCTACCCTCTGAAAAAACAGACTGCAAGTTAACAAAAACCACAAGATCTCCACGACAGATATGGTAGCACATGGACTGAACTATTCTCGTCCAAAATTGCTTTTCTTATCCTCAAAGAAACATCACGCCTGACCAGAGACAAACCTAGCTGATTGTTTGGCTGCATTCACTGTTTATTTTGCTTGCTGTATTGTCATATTTGACTTTCTGATGTTGTGAAGACATACAATATTGTAAGCAGTGTCGACAGAGGCCTGGATACACATTATCAAAATATCATGAATCGAACAAAAGCAATAATCAAAGGCTAATTGAATACTGAGCCTTTATATCTATCAAACTAGAATACAAAGGAATAGCCATCAAGTTTCAGCTATAGTAAGCTCTAGCTGGACTACACCTAGAGTACCAGGAGCTATTCTGGGCACTAGACCTTCAGAAGGATACTCTCGTCTTGGAAGTAATACAATGTAGACAGACCAGAACGATACCTGGACTTAGGTTTCTTCTATCAGGAGATATTACACAACTAGGACTGTGTAAATGCCTAGGTAATTTAGAAAGTTAAGGGATGATTTAATCAAATTTATATATTTAATAATATCTCAAATAATAAGTCTATAAACATGAATTATTTTCTGTGGATGAACAATCTGAGTCTGAAAAACACAGCCTAATAATTACAGCCAAACAGGTTAAATAAAGATAAATAGTTGGGAAGTCCAGAACCAAGGGGCATAGTGTGAGAATTAGGGTCAGACCATTCAGGAGAGATGTCAGGAAGCACCTCTACACGCAAAGGGTGGTAGAGTTTTGGAACTCTCTCACACAAACAGCAGTGCATGCTGGATCAGTTGTTAACTTTATATCTGAGATAGATAAACTTTTGTTCAGCAAATATATTAAGGTAAATGGGGCAAAGGAGTTAGATATGGAGTTAGACTGCAGATCAATCTTGATCTCATTGAATGATGGAGCAGGCTGAGCAGCCTATTCCTGTTCCCGTGTTCATTTTGGAATTGAAATTTGGAAACAGTTGCACGTGCATGCACACACACAAACATACGTAAATAATATTGTAGGCGATTGGAATGTTCTCCCGCAAATGGCAAATGATGCTAGATAAGTGTAAATTTTGAATGTGAGGTTTCGAGATTTCTGATAACCAAGAATGTTAAGAGGATGGGACAAAGGTGGGTATATGGAGCTAAGGCACAGATCAGCCCTCGATCACACTGAATGCTGAAAGAAGCTGGACAGATTAAATATCTTAGTGTGATTCCTCATGTCCTGCGTTCCCCATATTAATGAATACAAGTAAAGATTAAAATTGTTCAATTACGGTAGGACCAATTATCACTTAGGAAAGAAGTACAATTGTGTTATACTTTCTTTGAAAAATAACAGCGGTCCTCTCAAACATACTTCTGATAAGTAAATTGACTGCTTTAAAAAGACAAGCCGATGGTGTACTTAGAAATGTTAATCCATGTGCTCAATTACTGGAGTGGGTCTCAAATAAACAATCTCTGACTCAAAATAAAAGTGCCATCAACAGGTCTAAGCACCAGCAGGTATAACCTCAAAGCTGCCAGTGATCTGTGATTTCTAATTCATCAATAAACAAACAATCAGATCCAAGCTGATAGAACTCCCATAGATACAGAAGTCTAAGAATGATCTTTGAAAGATTAGAACTAAAAACAGCATTATCTGTCTTAGTAATAAATGGTTAGCCCAAGACTCAATCAGAGGTACCAAGTTGGAAAGTCTTGGATGGAAGTCCAAGCTCTTTCCACCACTTATCCCCTTGCTCTCCAGCAATCAGTGAACCAGAGCTGACAAATGGATCAGAACACTTCAAATGTACTGTAGTAGGTCCAGTGTAAATATGCACACTTTTCTTCCTATGTCGTTGAGGCAAATGAGGAGATTTCAAGCAATTAAAATGTTGCTGTAAGTAACTTTCATTGAAATGAAACATGCAAAATGCCCTCTATCATGTTCTACTGCCGACCTGTCAAATCATCGCACTTATTTACCGTGGGCAAGAGAAACACTTTTTTAAGAGCTCCTTTCCCATATACTTTACAAGCGGGACAGCACTTCTTTGAAGCATGGTTGCTGTTGTGATGGAGGAGAAACAGCAACAATTTGTATACAGCAAGCTAATGATAACGCAGGTAACATTTTTTTTAATATGCTGACTGAAGGATAAACATTGGCGGAGGCACCAGGGGAATAAATCCCATGCTCTTCTTCAAAATAAAGCCATGATCTTTTGGGTCCACCCGAGAGCACAGACAGGACCTGGGCCTTTCATCTGATTTGAGAGACAGCACCTCTGACAGTGCAGCACCAGTCTCTGGAGTGGAGCTGGAGTCCAGTCTTTTGACTGAGAGGCGAGGTTGGCTGTGGCCTGACTCCAGGATTTGAGATGCAAAAGGTGCAAGTTTTGAACGTCTCCCCGCGCCCCACTGCATTTTCACGGCTGGTCAGAAATAGTGTTACTTGGAAAAAGGAAGGGAGAAGCCGGCCACGATCCATCGGTGATCGAAAAAGGTAGGAAATGGTGTGGAACAGTATTGACCAGGAAACCCCAGGATTGGAAAGAGGGGGAACTGGGCCGCCCTGACAGTGACAGTGAGGGGATACAATGTTTACACAAACAGTGTTTCAATGTAAACAGAAAGAAACACTGAAGCAGACAGACTGCGAGGATCGGGGAAAGCAGAAAGTTGGAACTGTCTACAATTTGTTTTTGAGAGAAACGAATGAAATTTCTGGGCCGGCCACCCAGACTCGAGTCAAATCAAACCCCATTTAAAAGTAACATCAACCTTCCCCCCCCCGCCAGCGGCCCTGCCGATCCCTACGCTTCCTCAGCCGGGAGAGATTTCACAGGAAGCCGGGGTCCGCGGGAGGAGCAAACCCACCCCCCGAGGGTTTCAGGCTCTCACGCCCGCCCCGAGCTCCCGGCTTACCTCCGGCTCTGCCTGTAGCTCCCGGTGCTTCAAGTCCACGTCTCCACCAACGTGGCAGCCGGAGCAGATTGGACCGACCCAGCTCCACTTCCGCTTCCTCGGAGTACAAAGTCCGCCCAGTATCAGGCGGTGAGAGGGAGAGCAGATCTTGTGGGTGAGACAGGACCTGAGGGAGAATGAAGAGACGCAGCAGCGCGAAGCACCCGCATGTCCCCTGGGCACACACGAGTGCAACCCACGGTAACAGAGGCACTGGGCTATACTTAACCATATCACAGTCATCGAGCAATCACACCGAGTACGTTCTGTACACTCCAAAAGGTGAACGGCTACATTTGAACAATTGCATGAGTGTCCAAAAGATGTCCTCAGCAACCTGAGATATCATCAACCTGCGTTGTTGACTGTCTCTCTCTCTCGCTTTACAGTTACTGCCTGATGTGCTGAGCATTTCTAACATTTTCTGTTTTGAAGTCGCCTTATGTATTTGAAAGCAGAAAGTGCTGGAGAAATCAGTGGTCTCGAAGCACCTGTGATGAGAAAAACACAGTTAATGGGTCGAGTCTATTGTGACTTTTAAGAACTGAAAGGAGTTGGAACATCTGGGGTGTTTTTATGTTGTAGACTGACGTGCAATCTGTTCCACTCAGTGCACTCCCCCTCTGTCCTCAACACAGAATATGCTATTTTCAACCACTTTGTTTTTAAACAGTCATAACTGACCCGAAACCTTAACTATTTTCTCCTCCACACGTGCAGCAAGACCTGCTGATTTTTCTCCAGCACCTTTTGTTTTTATTTTCAGATTTCCAGCGTCCAGAATATTTTGTTTTTTAATGAAAGGTGTTCTGCTGTCTCGCGTTGGCATTTTGCCCCTTGGTTCTGAAATGAATAAATAACCAGAAATAGTTCCTTGCATTGTTTCCCGACTTAAGTTGTAGTAGGTGTTCTCACGTTGCTCATTCATAATCTGGTTAAATACCACAGACCCAAAACATTTTGCTTTCACAGGAGCAGGCAATTCTCATCCCAGTCCTGATGGCCAATAAACTCTGGCAACGCCCACATCTAAGGAACATTCTTTTTTTAAAAAAACCGGGCAATGACATAAATATAAAATCGTCTCAATTCAGCACATTTAATTCTCATCAGTGAACCACAATGAAAAACAAATCAAGTTAACTACATATAACATAGAATTATTGTTTTAGAGCTTGCATTTTAAACTACTGGAAAATGGGTCTTAGCCTTTTGCATGTGTAGGTGTTTAATAATTAATTAGGCCAGTCTTTCAGAGCTATGACTTTAAAACCAGTGTGTCAGAAAGAGCAGAAACCGTTTTTGAAAAATTTTGAAAGACACAGTGAAACAGAATCCTATTTACTCCCCACCACCATCACTTTTTAGTACACAAAATCCAAACACATCTTCCTTCTCAGTCCAATCTTTGACAATTGCTTCTCAGTTTTGCTTCTGTGAGCCATGAAGATTTCTTACTTGAATCCTCACAGAATCCTCCACAGTGTGGACTAGGGTGGACAAGGTCAGAAATCACACGACGCCAGGTTAAACTCCAACAGGTTTTTTTGAAAACTCAAGCTTTCGGAGCCTCAGTCCTTCTTCAGGTGTTAGTCAACTATCTGAAATAATCTCCTTTTTGTGACGAGACAGTACTTGTTTCTGATCTTAGTCGTGTCTCCTTTGAGCTGAACCCAAAAGCTTTTGAACAAAGTTAGAAAAGATTTTTGCAGCTTCTGCTATTTCTGACACATTCTGATTTAAAGTCATGGTTCTGAAAGGCTGGCTTAATGAATTATTAAATACCTTCACAAAAAAAAGACCAACACACATATATCATCGAATCCCTACAGTGTGGAAACAGGCCCTTCGGCCCAATAAATCCACACTGAACCTCATAGAATCCCACCCATTCCCATCCCCTTATAACCCACCTAATCTGCACCTTCCTGAACACTGTAGGCAACACTGCTCCCCACCCCACCCCCAGAAAAGACCTTGCTTATTTACCCTATCCAAGCTGCTCATGATTTTGTAAACCTCTATAAGGTCAGCCCTCAGTTTTTGACACTCCACAGAAAATAGCCCCAGCCTATGCAGCCTCTCCCTGTAGCTCAAACATTCCAACCCTGGCAACATCCTGTCAGATTTCACAGTGTCTCTCCTATAGCAGGGAGACCAGAATTACACACAGTATTCCAAAAGTGGCTAAACCAATGTCCTGTATAACCACAACATGAACTCCCCACTCCTACACCCAATGCACTGACCAATAAAGGCAAGCATATCAAACGCCTTTTTCACTACCCTATCTACACACAACTCCACTTTCAAGGAACTATGAACTTGCACTCCAAGGTCTCTTCATTCAGCAACATTCCTCAGGACCTTGCCATTAAGTGTATAAATTCTGCCCTGATTTGCCTTTCCAAAACGTAGCATCTCTTATTTATCTAAATTAAACTCCACCTGCCATTTCTCAGCCCATTGGTCCAGCTGTTCAAGATCCCATTGTACTCTGAGGTAACCCTCTTCACTGCCCACTTTACCTCCAATTTTAGTGTCATCTGAAACTTAATAACCATACCTCCTGTGTTCACATCCAGATCATTTACATGACTTCCACTCCTATGTCTTATGGTCTTATAAACGACAAAAAGCAGTGGACCCAGCGCCAATCCTTGCCGCACACTACTGGTCACAGGCCTTCAGTCTGAAAATCAACCCTCCACCACTACCCTCTGTCTTCTACCTTTGAGACTGTTCTGTATCCAAATGGCTAGTCCTCCCTGTATTCTATATGATCTTACATTGCTAACCAGTCTACCATGAGGAACCTTGTCAAATGCCTTACTGAAGTCTATATAGATCACGTCCACCGCTGTATCTTCATTCATCCTTTTAGTTACTACTTCAAAAAACTCAATTAGGTTAGTGAGACACGATTTCCCACACACAAAGCCATGTTGACTATCCCTAGTCTTTCCAAGTTCTCAAGATTCAGGTGACAACACCAACAACTTGTCGTCAGCAAAAAAAATTGACTTTAACCATTTCATCTCCTTCAATTTTTATTGCTGAGCATTCTTCAGCTGCTTCTTAGCCAGTTCATGTGCTTTGGTTAGTTTCGCTCTGAAGCTCAAATGCAGGCTGAAGGCATAGTCTCTGAGCTTTGGTTTATCATCAGTTTTACTTTAATCAGTTTAAGAGATCTCCTCACTTAATGGGCATATATCAGATCAAAAAGGCTCTATCCTGCGCACACACTAGGAACATTCCTAATGGCAAACAGTAACAAGGGATACTTTTATCCTACTCATTCAGATGTTCTTGACAATAACCTCTGATCATGGTCTTCAATATTTGATGCACCTTGAGATTGTGGGTCATAAGCAGAAAATGCAAATCATTTTAACCCCAAATTAGTCATCATTTCTTTGAATATTTGCAGCATAAAATTTAAATCCTGACCTGATTATAATTCTTTGGTTTAATCCATATCTTGTAAGGGAAAATCATAGAATCCCTACAGTGCAGAAGCAAGCCATTCAGCCCATTGATTCCTCACCAACTCTCCAAAGAGCATCCCGCTTAGACACACCCTCCTACCCTATCCCTGTGACCCTGCATTTCCCATGGCTAATCCACCTGGCCTGCACATCCCTGGATACTTTGGGCAATTTAAAACGGTCAATCTATCTAACCCACTCAGCTTTGGACTATTAGAGGAAACCGGAGCACCCGGAGGAAACCCAGGTGAGAATGTGCAAACTCCACACAAACGGCAGAATTGAACCCAGGTCCCTAGTGCTGGGAGGCAGCAATGCTAACCATGCCAGTGGAAGTAACTTTTTCACTACTGTTTTCACAGTAATTATTCCTAAAGGCATCACTTCAGGAAACCTTGTTAGAAAATCCACAATTATTAAAATATATTAATGTTAATTCCTGATTTACAAAGGGTTCCTACCTAATCTGTTAAGACCCTGCTGACCAGTTCTTTGGAAATTGGTATCAGAACTAGAGGCAGAGGTTGAAATGAATGGTTGTGATTTCCACATTACCTAACAGGCATGGAATGTCTAGGAAAATTGACCATATCTTTATGTAATCCTAAGAATAAACTTACTGTTGTTTCTCTAACCTTCAATACTTGATGATCATCTAAGCAAGTTTTTAGGTTTTCAGGAACTTTTTAATTCAAAAATATATTATTTATAAAAACTTCCTTAGTACGTATACATTGTCACAAATGCAGTTTGGTTCTGTATAGTAGCACATCAAGTGAACGACAAACATTTGAGTTTGATTCTATCTCAAAAAGCCAAACGCATCTTTTATACATACAAGACTATATTTACGTGCATTTGAGGCAATACGAGCGTCCAATAACTAAACAAACTCCTGATTAACTTCAGTAGGAAGATCTCAGACAGGGCTCTTTCCCCACTGTGCCTTGGTGGCTGCTGCCCCAAACTTTAGTGCGTCCCTCAGCACATAGTCATGTATCTTGGAATGGGCCAGTCTGCAACATTCAGTCAGGGTCAACTTCTTGTTCTGGAAAACCGTCAAGTTTTGGGAAGACCAGGAAGTGTCTTTCACCGAGTTGATGGTCATCCAGGTGCAGTCGATGATGGTCTCAGTGTGCATCCTGGGTAACAGACCGTACAGCACAGGGTCCCACATCAAGGAACTGCTCAGGATGAACATTGACAAAAACTATTCCATCTTTCTCCAGACTTCCTTTGCAAAGCCATATTTTAGAAAGAGATGTGCGACAGCTTAAATCCACCAACCCCCACCCCCGCAGCTACTTTGAATGCAGTGTGCAGTGGTGCAGACCGACCAGCCATGTGTGAAAGACCTCACAGGTAGTGCCTTTCTCACCACCAGCCAATTCTTCCCTAATCATGATTTCCCTTGCCTTCTTAAAACTTCTCTTTAACTTCAGTGGTCAAAACCACTGACCTCACAGCATTCCTTTTCTACCTTTGCAATTGCTACAAATGTCTGATTAGGTTTCTTTCATGCAGTCCTGAATTGTACTTAATATGATTCAGGGACAAACTCAGAAACATTTCATAAATTGCTGTTTACGAACAGACTGTTATTCTGACAGCCTGAAGTACACAGTCATAGCTGAACCTATCAAAACACTCTGTAACATTAAGGTCCAAACATCTTTTACCCACTTCATCTGTCAAACTACATTTTCAAATGACATGAAATACCTCTCGACTCCAGTCTCAGAAAATTTAGGTACTTAGCATTGATTCTTAGTTTGTAGTTTATGCAATAATCTGTCTCACTGTTTTTGCCACTTATATTTATCCACATTATACTTCACCTGTTGCAGATTTGTTCACTCTCTCAACTTGTCAAAATTACACTGAAACACCTTCGCATCTTCCTCAAAGTTCGTCCTGTCACACAGCTTTGTGTAATCTGTAAACATGGAAATATTACATTTTGTTCCCTTATCTAAATCATTAATATATATTGTAAGTAACTGGTGTCCAAGTACTATGTGCTTTAATTCTACATGCCAGTCCCTAAAGTGGAACCACATCAAAAGCTAAATCCAAGTTAAATTTCATTCACTGAGCACCCCTCGATATCAATTCTAATAGTTTCTCTCAAAATTTCCAGTAGATTTGTTAAGCATGACTTCACTTTTTTAAATCCACGCTGACTCTGACCAATCCTGTTACTGTTTTACAAATGCTACCTATTAAATCTTTTACAATAGAATCTAGAATTTTCACAAATGATATCAGGTGAACTGTATTTCCCTGTTTTCTCTCTATGTCCAGTTTTAAATAGTGGGGTTACATTACCTACCTTCCAATCCACAGAAACTGTTTCAGATTGAGAGAAGGATGACCACTAAAGCCTCCACTATTTCCAGTGCCATTCCTTAAATACTCTGGGGTTTTGATTATTGGACCCTGGGGATTTATTAACCTTTAATCCCTTCAATTTCTCAAACACCATTTCTCTACTAAAACTGATACCCTTCAGTTCCTCTCTCTTTCACTAGACCGTACATTGCCCAATATTTTTGGGATGTTATTTGTGTCCTCCTTTGTGTAACCAGAATCAAAATACGTATTTAATTAACTGAGCAACTCTTGGCCCCCCATTATATCTTCCGCTGTTTCTGACTGGAATTGACCTACATTTATCTTCACTAATCTTTTTTCTTAGATCCTTCTCTTAATCATCTTTTCATTCATTTTAGCAGAAGTTTAAACTGCTTCCAATCTTAGGTCTGCTGCTGTTTTTGACTGATTTGTATGACTCTTCTTGGATCTAATACTATATTGGCTTGACAGTTGGAGACAGAGGGGGTTGTGCAGGGGTAATGGGAACTGCAGATGCTGGAGAATCCGAGAAAACAAAGTGTGGAGCTGGGTGAACACAACAGGCCAAGCAGCATCTCAGGAGCACAAAAGCTGACATTTCGGGCCTAGACCCTTCATCAGAGAGGGCGATGGGGGGAGGGTTCTGGAATAAATAGGGAGAGGGGGGGAGGTGGACCGAAGATGGAGAGAAAAGAAGATAGGTGGAGAGGAGAGTATAGGTGGGGAGGTAGGGAGGGGATAGGTCAGTCCGGGGAGGATGGACAGGTCAAGGAGGCGGGATGAGGTTAGTAGGTAGGATCTGGAGGTGCGGCTTGAGGTGGGAGGAGTGGAAAGGTGAGAGGAAGAACAGGTTAGGGAGGCAGGGGGTGGTGCAGGGTTGTTTTCAGACTGGAGCAGTTTCTGTGGATTGGAAGGTAGATCCACAGGGATCGGCGCTGGGTCCATTGTTATTTGTCACTTAGATCAATGATTTGGATGAGAATTTAGGAGGCATTGTTAGTAGGTTACCGGATGACACCAAAATTGGTAGTACAGTCAACCGTGAAGAAGGTTATCTGAGATTACAATGGAATCTTGAAATTTTGGGTCAGTGGGCTGAGGAGTGGCAGATGGAGTTTAAGTTGGATAAATGCAAGATGTTGCATTTTGATAAAATGAATAAAGGCAGGACTTAAACAGTTGTTGGTAGGGCCCTGGGTGGTGTTGTCAAACAAAGAGACCTAGATGATCAGGTACATAGATTTTTGGAAGTTGTATCACAGGGAGACAGGGTGGTTAAGAACACACTTGCCTTTATTGTTCAGACCATTGAGTACAGGTGTTGGGACATCATGCTCTGGATACAAAGTTGGCTGTCCAATAGAAGACAGACGGTGGTAGTAGATGGAAAGTATTCAGCCTGGAGTTAGGGGACTAGTGGTGTTCTGCAGGGATCTGTTCTGGGACCTCAACTCTTTGTGTTATGACTTGGATGAGGAAGTGGAAGGGTGGGTTAGGAAGTTTGCCGATGACATGAAGGTTGGTGGAGTTGTGGGCAACATGGAGGGCTGTTGTAGGTTGCAACAGGACATTGACAGAATGCAGGGTTGGGCAAAGAAGTGCCAGATGGAATTCAACCCAGAAAAGTGTGAAGTGATTCATTTTGGAAGGTCGAATTTGAATGCAGAATACAGGGTTAATGGCAGGATTCTCGGCAGTGTGGAGGAACAGAAGGATCTTGGATCCCACATCCGTAGATCCCTCAAAGTTGCTACCCAAGTTGATAGGGCTGGAAAGAAGTGCATGGTGTGTTGGCTTTCATTGGCAGGAGAATTGAGTTTAAGAGCCATGAGATTATGCTGCAGCTCTATAAAACCCTGGTTAGACCACACTTGGAATGTTGTGCTCAGTTCTGATCACTTCATTATAGGAAAGATGTGAAAGCTTTAGACAGGGTGCAGAAGAGATTTGCCAGGATGCTGCATGGGCTTGAGGGCAGGTCTTATGAGGAAAGGTTCAGGGAGTTAAGGCTTTTTTCTATGGAGCGAAGAAGGATGAGAGGTGACTTGATAGAGGTGTACAAGACGATGAGAGGCATAGAGATTGTGGATAGTCAGAGGCTTTTGTCCAGGGTGGAAGTGACTATTACAAGAGGACATAATTTTAAGGTGATTGGAGGAAGGTGTAGGGGAGATGTCAGGTAGGTTCTTTACACAGAGAGTAGTGGGCGTGTGGAATGCGCTGCCGGAAGTGGTAGTGGAATCAGATGCTTTAGAGACTTTTAAGCGACTCTTGGGTAGGCACATGGAGGATTATAAAGGTAATTACAGGGGCATGAGAGAGGAATTGACGAAAATCAACTGGAAGCAGAGCCTAGCGGGCAAGACAGTAGAGCAACAATGGCAGGAGTTTCTGGGTGTAATTGAGGACACAGTACAGAGGTTCATCCCAAAGAAAAGAAGGATTATCCAGTGTGGGATTAGACAGCCATGGCTGACAAAGGAAGTCAGGAAATGTATCAAAGAAAAAGAGACAGCCGATAAAGTGGCCAAGAGCACTGGGAAATCGGAAGATTGGGAAGGCTACTAAACAAAGAGAGGATAACAAAGAGAGAAATAAGGAAGGAGAGGATCAAGTATGAAGGTAGGCTAGCTAGTAATATTAGAAATGATAGTAAAAGCTTCTTTAAATACATAAGAAACAAACGAGAGGCAATAGTAGACATTGGGCCACTCCAAATTGATGCTGGAAGGCTAGCGATGGGAGATAAGGAAATAGCTGAAGAACTTAACAAGTGCTTTGCGTCAGTCTTCACAGTGGAAGACATGAGTAGTTTGCCAACAATTAGGGAGAGCCAGGGGCAGAGTTGAGTATGGTGGGCATTACAAAAGAGAAAGTGCCAGAAAAGCTAAAAGGTCTAAAAATTGATAAATTTCCTGGCCCCGATGGGCTACATCCTAGAGTTCTGAGGGAGGTGACTGAGGAAATAGCGGAGGCTTTGGTTGTGATCTTTCAAAAGTCACTGGAGTCAGGGAATGTCCCAGATGATTGCAAAATTGCTATTGTAACCCCCTTGTTTAAGAAAGGATCAAGTCAAAAGATGGAAAATTATCGGCCGATTAGCCTAACCTCGGTTGTTGGTAAAATTCTAGAATCCATTGTTAAGGATGAGATTTCTAAATTCCTGGAAGTGCAGGGTCAGATTAGAACAAGTCAGCATGGATTTAGTAAGCGGAGGTCATGCCTGACAAACGTGTTATAATTCTTTGGAGATAACAAGTATGTTAGACCAGGGAAACCCAGTAGATGTTATCTATCTAGACTTTCAAAAGGCCTTTGATACGGTGCCTCACGGGAGGCTTCTGATCAAGGTGAGGGTCCATGGTGTTCGAGGTGAGCTACTGGCTTGGATTGAGGATTGGCTGTCTGACAGAAGGCAGAGAGTTGGGATAAAAGGCTCTTTCTCGGAATGGCAACTGGTGACGAGTGGTGTCCCGCAGGGCTCAGTGTTGGGGCCGTAGCTGTTCACCTTGTAAATTAATGATCTGGATGAAGGGACTGGGGGCATTCTGGTGAAGTTTGCCGATGATACGAAAATAGGTCGACAGGCAGGTAGTACTGAGGAGGTGGGGAAGCTGTAGAAAGATTTAGACAGTTTAGGAGTGGTCCAGGAAATGGCTGATGAAATTCAACGTGAGCAAATGTGAGGTTTTGCACTTTGGAAAAAAGAATCCAGGCATGGACTATTTTCTAAATGGTGAGAAAATTCGGAAAGCAGAAGTACAAAGGGATCTGGGAGTGTTGGTACAGGATTCTTTAAAAGTTACCTTGCAGGTAGAGTCCATGATTAAGAAAGCGAATGTAATGTTGTCGTTTATCTCAAGAGGGTTGGAATATAAAAGCAGTGATGTGCTTCTGAGACTTTATAAAGCTCTAGTTAGGCCCCATTTAGAATACTGTGTCCAATTTTGGGCCCCACACCTCAGGAAGGACATACTATCCCTGGAACATGTCCCGCAGAGATTCACACGGATGATCCCTGGAATGGTAGGTTTAACGTACGATGAACGGCTAAGGATCCTGGGATTGTACTCATTAGAGTTTAGAAGGTTGAGGGGAGATGTAATAGAGATTTACAAGATAATGTATGGCTTAGAAAGGGTGGACGCTGGGAAGTTGTTTCTGTTAGGCGGAGAGACTAGGACCCGTGGGCACAGCCTTAAAATTAGAGGGGATAAATTTAAAACAGAAATGAGATGACATTTCTTCAGTCACAGAGTGGTGGGCTTGTGGAATTCATTGCCACGGAGTGCAGTGAAGGCCAGGACGTTGGATGCCTTCAAGGCAGAGATCGACAAATTTTTGATCTCAGAAGGAATGAAGGGCTACGGAGAGAGTGCAGGGAAGTGGAGTTGAAATGCCCATCAGCCATGATTAAATGGCGGAGTGGACTCCATGGGCCAAATGGCCTTACTTCCACTCCTATGTCTTATGGTCTTAGGATAGTAAAATGTAGGGTATGCAGGGTAAATTGATCTTAGTAGGATAATAGGTCAGCACAACATCTTGGGCCAAAGGGCCTGTACTGTGCCGTTCTATGTTGAGGTTGTACAGGATATTGGTGAGGCCACTTTCGGAGTACTACGTACAGTCCTGGTCACCCTGCTACAGGAAGGGTCTTATTAACCTGGTAAGGGTTCAGAAGAGATTAACCAGGATGTTGCCAGGGCTGGAGGGTTTGGGTTATAAGAGAGACTGGATAGAGTGGGACTTTTTTCACTGGTGTGCAGGATACTGAGGGCTGATATTATCGAATCTGAGGGGCATAGATTAGGTGAATGGCAGTCTTTTACCTCGGATGAGGGATTTCAAAACAAAGGGGAATATTTTTCAAGTGAGAGGAGACAGATTTAAAAGGGACCTGCCGAGCAACTTTTTAAACAGAGAGTAGTTCGTAGGTACAATTATAAGATTTAAAACACATTTGGACAGATACATGAATAGGAGAGGTTTAGAGAGATATGGGCCAAATGCAAGCAAATGGGACTGGTTTAGTTTGGGAAGCATGGTTGGCATGGATGAGTTGGACCAAAAGGTCTGTTTCTGTGCTGTATGATGCTATGGCTGTCCCTAATTTCCCTGATAACAATGGTTAGGCCACTTTTCCCATTTCAGTTTTGTGCCATGCAGGAATAAACAATTGTTGTAGTTTCTCCATGCAGTGTTCAAACGTTTGCCATTGCTTATCCAACATAATATGCACCAATTTATCATAACTGGTTCCTGCCTCATATTATCACAGTTCACTTTATTCAGATTGAGACTAATTACCATTGAGAAGGCAGCCCTTGGCAGGCAGGCACACCCACAGTGCTACTAGGAAAGGAGTTTGAGGAATTTGACACAGTGATATTGATGGAATGAGATATAATTCCAAGTCAGGATGGTGTGCAGCTTGAGGGGAAATTTGTAAGTGTGGTGTCCCCACACATTTGTAGCCTTGTCCTTCTCGTTAGAGGTCAGATTTGGAAGGTGCTGTCAAAGGGACCTGAATGAGTTGCTACAGTGCACCTTGATGATCCACATTGCTGCCATTGTGTCAGAGAGTGAATGTTGAAGATGTCGTGGATAGCCTCAAGATTCTTGTTGGAGCTGCATTCATCCATCACACTTCTAACTTGTAGCTTCTGGACTTGGTTGGGGGAGTTGGTTTAAAAGCTGATTTCCCAGCCTCTGGAGTGCACTTATTGCCTCCCACCATGCACACAAATACGTACATACGTATGTAGCTCATCCAATTCAGTTTCAGATCAATGGTAGCTCTTAGAATGTTGATAGCGAGAGATACAATATTAATGCCACTGAATGCCAAGATCAGATTTTTTTCTTGTTGGAGATGATTATTACTTGGCAATTTGTGTGACATAAATATCATGGTGACCATGACAATTATAATTCATCATTATCAGCTGCTTCACTAAATGGTCCTTTAAGGAAGGAAATCTGCCATCCTAGTGTGGCCTACTTCTGACTTCAGACACATTGCAACGTGATTGATTCTTACCTGTTCATCTGCTATGGCCAAGTAAGCCATTCATTCAAAGACATTGAGGGATGCACCACAAATACTGACTTTGCCAGTAACAACCATATCCCATGAAATGATATAGAGAAATGTCAGAGATGGACATAGGTGATCTTAATGATGTAGATTTGGAAAAACACCAGGAATCCAATGTGACACCAAAGCTGCAAACAGTCTGATTCAATCTCAATCTCAGAGTGATGCCAGGAAGAGGGACGGAATTGGAAGCTGGAGAATGGAGCTTGTTGCTGAGACTGTTGCCTCAGTTTTCCCAATATTTGTGGGAAATTCCTGCACATCCTTTACTGAATGTTGGAAAATAGTCTAATAACTTAAATATGGAAACCCTGTCATCAAGAAATCGCTCTACACCAAAGACAGTCTGCTCATCATGGGCAGGGAGATATTAATAAAAACTAAAAGAACTGGGTTGCTGTAAACTCGGAACAAAAACAAGGTTACTGGAAAAGCTCAACAGGTCTGGCAGCATCTATGAAGAAAAATCACAAGTTAATGTTTCGGGTCTGGTGATCCTTCAGAAGAAGAGAGTGTGTGTGTGTGTGTGTGTGAAGGACAGAGACAAGGGGGGGGGCGGCGGGGGAGAGGAGAGTGAGATACTAATCTCAGTGCAGGGGTTTCACAAGCCTACTGACTTGCTTGCTGTGGAATACCTTCAGTTGATGATGCAGAAACTCAAGCTGAAGTGACCTGTAGCATCTGTAGAACCATAGAAAAGCTGCAAGACAGAAATTAACAACTTAATCTGTACCAGCTGACTAAACTAGTGAGTCACCCATTCTAATTCCACTTACTAGTACATGGCCTGTAGCCTTGGAGATATTTCAGCTACAGATCCAGTTTCCGTTTAAATGAGATGAGGGTCTCTACATCAGCAATGAACTGGAGAGTGAATTCCAGACACCTAGCATCCTTGGGGTGAAAGTTCTTCCTTATGTCCCCTCTAATCTTTCTACTAAATCATCTGAAATCTGTGCCCCCTAGTAATTGACCTTTCACTTGAGGCAATGGGGTTTCCCTCCCCACTCTATCTATACACCTCGTTGTTGTAAGAAACAAAATATTTCTAAACTCCTCATGGGCCAGGCTTTCAAACTTACAGACTCCTACAACAATAACCAAAGAAAGAATTGTTTTTTTTAAACCCAATGCCTTTTTAAAAAATGTTTACATAATAATTTATTTGTGGGTAAAGTTTAATGTAGAGAGCTTCAGAATACAGGAAGAAAACTGAAAAAAATCAGCTTTTATATTCCCTGTATGTATACAAGGTTGTTTTTATTTAAATTGTCAATGCATGTACTTTTGAAACTATTATGTGCAGAGTTAGGAACCCAGTCAATCCAGAAGAGCCCAACTCAAGTTTGTGATGTCACAAAAACGTGTGGGAACGCAACTTCTGAGACTGAGTCTGAGTCTACAGACAGTTATAGACAGGTTAAGAGGGTGGGCATAAAATTGGCAGATACAATACAACATGGCAAAATATGGAAGTTAAGCACTTTTGACTGTAAGAATATAAGAGTGAAGATTATTTAAATGGAGCAAGACTACAGAAAGCTACAGGACAACAGATTTGGACGTCCTTGTCCATAAATCAAAGGCTAGCATCCAAGTTCAGCAGGTAACCAGGAAGGCGAATAGAACATCAGCGTTTATTTCAAAGGGAACAGACTATACGAATGGAATGATTTGAACAAACTATGCCAAGTACACTGGAATACTGTGAACAATTTTGGTTCTCTTATCCCAGGAAAGTTATACTAGTATTGGAGACAGTCCAGTGAAGGTTCACAATGCTGATCCCAGGTGTGATGCTCAGAATATGGTGACAGATGAGGAAACTCTGTAGGGGGATTCACAATTAATAAGGAATAGGTTTTGAATAGACTGTTGGCACTTAAAGTTAACAAAGCACCAGGACCAAATGAGATGCATCCACTGAGTAGTGAGGGTAGAATGTGTGGGAACATTGACCACAACACCTCAGTCTTCCTTGAATTCAGAGGAGACAGAAAAATCGCAAACATTTTTAAATTGGGAGATACACTCTGAAGCCGAGAACATGTAATCTAGTTCTGGGGAGTGAGGATTTTGAACAGCAACTGAACAGGACATAATGAAACCCCACACCCCTCTTTTTTTAAAAAAGGTTTCTCATCAAACAGGGGCTCAATTCAAAGGCCCTCAAAAACTTCATTGCTACAATCTGCATTAAAGGAGAATCCCAAGCCAACCCCAATGTCCAAGATAATCACACCAGCCACAACTGTAAAGTGACGTGCACCAGTAACTACAACAGCTATGGGGAAAGCTCAGGTGGACACAAGCCGCTGGGCATGAATAATTTTCTTCCTTAATTTTTACCAAATTGTAACATCTGATAGAGCTGTTAATGTGTACTTGGGGAAATTGATATATTCTTTTCTATGCTGCACTAGTTCCATATGCTTGTATGGTATTTCTGTAATTTTGCTTGAGTTTTAGAAATAAAAAGTGTAATTAGCGATTCACATTCAGCACCTGCATTTTCCATGGGGATTTGCAGAGAATTGCTGGATGAAAATATCACTATTTTAAAGCCTGCTTGAAACCAACCATTCAACTGTATAAGTTTGCACATTTGTAATTGTCAAAATACAGTGAACACACTTTAAATCTGCAATATTGAGGTTCTCTGGTACTCCTGCTGCTTCCATCACACACAAACTTTGACACAATTTCCTCCTTCCCCGATCCTGAATCCTCTACATTTCTAACTAAGCTCTGATTCCTGTTCAAAGCCTCATCCCGCAGTTTAACTTTCTACTGCAAGAAAGTTATTCCATTTAAGTCACTTCTCACCCTATCAGCCATTTATCCCTTTATTATTTTACAAGTCACTGGTAACGCCTTGTTTACAAGAACTACAAACAGACTAATGCATTTAAATAGTTTAAAAAGGCTCCCCAAGAAATTTGCGATTTCATGAAGTTACTCATAGGCAAAAAGGTGCAACAGGATACAGACTTCATTAGTTGCGCTTGACAACCGGAATTACAAATCAGCCTCAACAGCTGGCAGCAGGATTAGGTGTACCTGAAGACTTTGATTAGGCTGCAGTTCGTCAAGTATGTGTGGAACTGCAGTGGAGAATAATATACCTCTTCTCCCACAAGGTTTAAAAATGTTGAGGAAGAAAAACATGCAGTCAATTAGCTAGAGGAAACTGCTGTTACTCCTGCAGCAGCATCAGCTTTGATCACTTCCTTTAAAAAAAGTGTATTACTGGTACATTAGAAAATGTGCCAAGGCAGAATGCTTTTGTCAAGATTTTAAGTCTTAGCTTAATGTGGCTACGCCCAGTTCATCAGAATTAACATATGACACATGAAAATGCTGTTGGGCCAGGGACACAATTAGCACCAACTTCAGTGGGAGAACCGCAAGATCAACTCAAAATATACTTTAAAAACTATGGTTATGAAATTATGTGCTACTGGTCAGAATTAACAGTAAAATCAATAATTATAACTTGAATATCATGTGACCAGCAAACTTCTTTTAAAAAAATGACAAAGTCTAACTACTTTTGCTTAGTTTATTTCTTTTCCAAGTTTCAGAAAAACAGCACATTGCAGAAATTCATTCAATTGATTCCCATTCTTTACCCAAAGAAAACACTTTCATCTGGTTGCAATCTGCAGTTATTGAAGATGATCAGATCAGCCAGTCCTAGAAGGGCAGAATGGCTCAGTGTGACCTGCCAACAGGATGAAAGAAATGAAAAACAAGAAATCATGAAAAGTACTAAAACAACAAGTGTCATTAACTGAGCCCTTGACTATCTATTACAAAAACTATCATGTGCTTTCATATCTTTGTCAAACTTTTCTAAATGCAGATTTCTATTCAGTTCAGCCTTTTAGAAAAAAAAAGTACTATTAATCACTAGACAGAACAGTGCAATGGTCACTAATAACCCTTACACTGCAACATTTCTGGACTGTACCCTCATTTCAAAATGTTTATCATCCTACCCCTTACAAGGTCAGCTGGGTAGTTAGTGACAAGTGTAATCAATGGGACAGTCATGAACATCTAAATCATAATCACTCATTCAAACTGTCCCTCCATGAGGCAACATAAATAAAATACGTTTACCTGATCAACAAACAAGGTTAGCACTGCAGCAGCTCTCCATATATTGTTCATGATGATAACTTCGTGCAGTCATATAGCTTGTTCTCCAAATCTTTTTCAAGAGAAATAATAAGCATTAATAGATAAAAACCCTGGAATTGTTTTAGGCTGCACATTTCACAAAAAGGAAAATGAAAATCAAGTGGCTGAAAAATTTAAAGGGCTATCTGTAATCATACCTAGGTTTGTTCCCCTGAAGCCTAAAGAAGTTCCCCCAAAAAATTTGCAAACTCAGTGCAAGGATACAAACAGTAAAAGGAGACATGTTACACCACACCGCAAATAAAAAGTATGACAATCAAAAAGGAAATGGATTTGTAATGCAATAAAACTACAGCATCTACTCAATTCTAAATGCAACATCATTATTTTGAAGACAAGAGAGAGATAGTAGGAACTGCAGATGCTGGAGAATCTGAGATAACAAGGTGTTGAGCTGGCTGAACGCAGCAGAGCAGCAGGAAAACTAACGTTTTGGGCCTGCACCCTTCTTCAGGAGCCTTCTTTTATAATTTTGAATTCCTGATTGGAGTCAAGGTGCACTTACAACCTTGTTTTCTGGAAACTATGGCGCTAATTACAACTTCTCCAAAACACATTTAAAGCAGCCATACATAAAATGTTTTTCACCCAAGCCACCATAAAGGAAAAAAGTTGGCTCAGTAACAGCCTCTGAAGTTTCTGCATTTACAAATCTCAGAAAGGCACGAGACTCATCACAGCCAACAATCCTCCATGAATGAAATTTTCCCACTACAAAAATTGTACCACAGTGTAACCAAGAAGAAAAAAAACTGGATGTAAATCCTACCTTCCCAAATCTTGATGTTGGGATCACTAGCAGCACAATCACACAAAAAGCTCCAGCATCTGGAATGTTTTCCTTCATTCATATCCCACTGTAGAATTGGCCACCCTGCAAAGATATTAAAAATTACATCCAAAAAAGTGGCAGTCAGGCACATCCCTCCCAAATAGTTTACAGTTCACCCTTACATAAGGGGATATTGGGAGGTCATTATGACCAGCCATAGCGTTTCTCCTGCATCAGTTAAGCTGCTCTAGTTCTTGTAGAAGATTACTATTTTACTTGAGGGTTGAGAACAGCTTTCATCAAGAACCAAGAAGATACGAAGTGCAATACTGTAAAATCTTTGTAGGATACCATAAACTTAAAAACAGTGCTATTTAAATCTCGAACAATTTGCATTGTGTGACACATGACGTTGAAGTCGTCAACCCTCCCACCAAAACAAAAAAAAAGACTGACATCTTTTCCTAGGATTCCTAAGCAAACCGTAAATCAGCCAACACTAGTCACAGCATAAATTGACACTTTTGTAGCAGGTCAATTCTGCACATATACCATCTTTCAGAATTACGTGTTAAATTTGGCCAGGAGTGCTGTACAGCCATCAAGAATCACAGCAGAAGCAGTTTTATGTGCATACCTTTCCACCTGGAGTGTATGCCAACACGGTTGATCTTCAATTTGCAAACTCCTGAACCAAGCAATTAGTAGGTAGAGAAAAACACATGCTTGATGGAACAAAATGCCACATCAGCAAATAAACGTAAACATTTCAAAAAGCTATTTAAGGTTTTCTGCAAGTGTTTAAAACAAAAAGATACTTAAATACACGTCCTCAGTTTTTCAACATAATCATATAAAATCATGATGTGAACAGCAGTGAAAATGTTCTAATCATTGGACATGCATATTCATCTTAACCATTTACTTTTGCCAAAAAAATTGCAAGTGCAAAAGCAGATATTACAGATAACAAAATAGAAATTTTAAACATGTTCAGCTGGGTGGCACTAATTATATTTTTAGTCTTCAGACAAATATACAATGAAAGGAAAGCACTCGTTAAGAGTGGAGTGCACCATTTAGTAAAATCCCATTTACTTCCATTCAGGGGAAATGCACAAGGATGATGCAACCTAAAGCACATTCAGATGAATCTTAAGACAGACTGTCATAACCACAGCCATTTTTTTTGGGCGGGCGGGTGGGAGAAGAAACAACTAATTTAGAATTTGCAGTAAACTGCAGAATTCATCTTACCTTTACAGCATGTCGTAACCACAGACAACTCTGTACAAACAAGATTCACCCAGACCTAGTCAAGACATCCATCGTCAATCTTAAAAATAAAAATGAGAATGTCAATTTAGAAAAAGTAACTTCTATTAATATAGAAGAAAGGATATTCTATTATCAGGAAACCCTCATATTTGCAGGACAGGTAGTCTTCTCCTTTCAAAGAAAGGATAACTAAAATTATGTGATCATATTTTAATCACAGAGCAACCTGAATGTTTTCTGTACAGCCTATCTACTGGAGATGCATTCAACAACCTACTGTAGATCCACATACAGAATCAGATTGTTTTTGTCTCCAAAACTGTTGCTTTGTGACTTTACAAGAAAATGGTCAACACATACCTGGTGCATTTACACAGCCCAGATTGTTCCACAGCTTTACTGTTTTGTCACATCAGCCAGATACAAGTTATCTGCAGAGAAGGCAATGTTCACATTTAAAAACATGACCAACAAAATAAGTTCCACTATTTACAAAGAAAGCCAGATATTAACCTAGTTTGGGAGGGGCACAGTGGTTAGCACTGCTACCACACAGCGCCAGGGACCTGGGTTCAATTCTACGCTCTGTGGCTGTGTGGAGTTTGCACACTCGCCCCATGTCTGTGTGGGTTTTCTCCAGGTGCTCCGGTTTCCTTTCTGATGGCTCTGGGTGGGATGGTCTGAGGGTCAGTGTGGGCTTTTTGGGCCAAAGGGCCTGTTTTCACACTGTAGGGATCCTATGAAATTCAAGACAGCAAATACAGCTGATTGCAAGAAATGTCTGAAATCTTGTCTTTTACCTTTCACGGTGGGTCGGGAAAGCAAAGAAGGGTGGAAGGAATGCATGGATGCCAGAAGCAAATCAGCTCACATGAAGGGTCAGTCAGCACAGTTTCCACTTGAAACAAATGGCATTTTGGTAGCATTTACAAAACAGCACCCTGTTCCTAACTCTGCAATTCATAACAGACCAGCATCTGATCAAAAACATACTATGCATAGCAAGGCAAAACAACTTTGTTACTATTTTGTGCAGTAGATTAGTTTCCTACACATCCTCTGGTTACATGCACTTTGGAAAAAAAAAACAATTGCTAAAGTCTATCATGAGATATTCAGGAACTACCCAAGCTTGTATTGAGATCTTACCAGTTGAGTACCACCAATGATCCAGACATCCATCAGAGGACCACATCACTGAAAGAGTATGTTATGGGATGTAGCATTCCAAGGAGAAGCATGATTTCTCTCATTCCTGACAATTAAAGAAAAACACACGTTTTAGCTGTTTTAGAAGAGAACAGATTATTACATATTTGAAGACAATTAAACATTATTTAGCAAAAAGCTCAAGTTCTGAATCACAACACTTGATCTGGCATGGCACTACACTCAAAACAGGACCGGGTCCATCAATTTTTATTATCAGGCTGTCACCAATAAAAAGGTCAGTAAAGTCAGCAGTTACTAACCAGCTCTAGTGACCTTCATTAACCACAGTCCGTGTAGCACTGGCACTCCTGAATTGCAATTAGGAAATAATGTGCAATTCTAGTCTGTTTACTAGAGAATGAAACAGTAACTGACAAGGTGGATACTAAAAAGGATATTTCTACTTGTGCCAAAGGTTAGAACTAAGACAGCATTTCACTCATTTGCATCTTCTAGACAGTGAAAGACTTGGGAGGGCTGGGACGAAAGTTATACTGGTCTCATTAAAATTGCTGATAAGTGATCAATCTCAGGATATTGATGGCAGTGGAAGCGAGCTACAGTTTGTCAGCTGGATGCCAATGTTGTACTTGTAGCAGAAAAGCATTGTTAAAGGCTGAACTCATGGCTCATTGTCCAATTCTGACATGAATAAATTCATCCGCCAACTAGTGGATCAATGAGGCCAAATTCAAGTGGGCTGTTCCTCATGTTGTGTTGTCCCTGTGTGCAACAGATCCAGTTTGATAGCTATGATTCTTTAGATCGTTGTTTCACTTAGTATTGCAGCCACAGAACACACTGCATGTCTCCTCACTACATTTAGAACCTATTCCAAGTTACACAAAGGGAAAAGCTATTCATCATGTGAAGACTTGCTTGTCAATCTCTGATTTTTTTATTCTTATATGGGATGGTGCCACTGTGGTCAAAATTTAAAATTTGTTGCCCATTTTTAGGTTGCCCTTGAACTAAATCAGCTCTCTAGGTCATTTCAGACAGCCGTTAAGAGTCAACCACAATAGTGGTTCCAGAGACGTGGGCCAGACAGCTACAGGAAAGCCTTCCTCTTTATACGTGCATGCGTGGGGGAGTGGGCTTAGTAAACCAGGTGGACTTTCACAATAGCGGTTATATAATCACCATTAGTCAAGATTTTCAACTTGGCTATCTTCCACTGTGGGATTCAAATCGGTGGCCCCATAACGCTCCAAGTAATCTGATCTTACTGGGCTTCACTAGATAGGTCTTAAAATCAGACACCTAGGGTAATCGCTCCATTTTAATAAATTTCAGACAGTGCTGGTGCCTTGCTACAAAGTGACTTGGTCTGCCCATCGCACAGATGTCGAGTCAACCCCAAGAACAAACGAACTGGATGTGTGCTATGAACAATCCAGATCTCAACAGTAGTGAGGAGCATGGGAGCCAATTAATTCCAGGTCTATCAGACAACTGATGAAAACTCAACCTGAGATGGCAAGAACTACAGACGCTGGAGTCAGAGATAATCAAGAGTGGAGAAGAAACGTCAGCTTTCCTGCTCCTCTTATGTTGCCTGGCATGCTATGTTCCCCCACCCCCACTCAACGCTGAGTTAAAATCAACCCCCCCCCCCACTCAACGCTGAGTTAAAAATCAACCCCCCCCCCAACTCAACGCTGAGTTAAAATCAACCCCCCCCCCAGGTTCGAACGCAAGAAAATCCCTAAACAGCCTGGTGAAGAGAAGTCAGTCATTGCTGGCCCAGGGAAGGGGTGGACAGTTCGCTCCTTTTCCAGCCTCGGGGATCCAGTGGAGATCCAGCCCGCTGCCTGCAGGGGGCGGCAAAGGGCCGCTCCACCACGTGGGCCCCTGGCGCACAGGTCGGGACAACCCTCAGGCCGCACTGCAGACCCCCACAATACACACTCACTCACTCACTCTCCCCCCACCCCCAATACAGCCCCACCACCCCAAACCCGGATCCACACACATTCCCCACCGCCGGGAGGAGGGCCCACAGCAATATCTCTCTCTCTCCCCCGGCCGTTTTCCGCCGGACCCGACACGCATCCGCAAACTCCGGCCTCCCCCCCGGGCCCGGGCCGGACCCTCTTCTCCCCCCGATACAGCGGGACCATTGCCCGCCTTCTTTCCACCCCACCCCCGGGGCGAGCTACCTCGGCTACCCCTCACCCGGACGACGTTCACACCTCCACTGCTTCTCTCAGGGCCCGGCGGGGAAAAAGGAGGAGTCGCCTCTGTCCGTGCCCAATATAAGCGGGCGGGGGGGCGGGGCGGAGCAGGGGGCGGGGTCTCAGCGGTTGATGGACAGCCCCAGCTCCCTCCCCCGTCCCGCAGTAAATGCGCGGGAAACTGTTCTGCTGAATCAAAACCAAAATTCACCTAGTAACAACACCGTGCTCACTGTTATTACAGACAAATAATTCGAAACGTTTACTTTGCCGAGCAATTTCCGCATTTCCTAAATAGAAGGAAGTTAGTTAATTTAAAATCATAAAATGGTCACGGGACGCAATACTACCTTTTGGCCTATCGTGTGTGCTAACTGCAACAGTAAACCAGCTAAGAGATAATGGGAACTGCAGATGCTGGAGATTAACCCTATCCTCTCTGATGAAGGGTCTAGGCCCGAAACGTCAGCTTTTGTGCTCCTGAGATGCTGCTTGGCCTGCTGTGTTCATCCAGCCTCACATTTTATTATCCAGTAAACCAGCTAATTCCGGTTACCTGCCGTACGAATTATTCCCTAAACATAATTATTTTGATCAAAGCCACAATTGACTCTGCACTATCATGATATCCTGCAGGGGCAGACCTTAACTTTCTGCAAAACAAAAACGGGAAGTGCTGCACCTCCTATCCCAGGAACCAAAAAAAACCTTCCACATCAGACAGGGGTTCACCTGCACATCCGCTAATGTGGTCTACTGCTTCTGATGTTTCCGATGTGGTCTCTTCTACATTGGCAAGAGCAAACAGAGGCTCGGAGACCACGTTGTAGAGCACCTGCGCTCTACAGACACCTAGGGCTTCAGGTACATAGTTCTTTCAAGTCTGCGTCACATATGGATAGGTCAGCTAAGAAGGTGTTCAGCACGCTTGCCTACTTTGCTTGGATTTTTTAATTATGGAAGCTGGGATGTCACGTAGAGGTTCTACCGGATGTTAGTGAGGCCTCTTGTGGAGTACTGTATCCAGTTCTGGTCACCCTGTTAAAGGAAGGATAATATTAAGCCAGAGAGGATTCAGATGAGATTTACCAGGTACTTTTGTCACTGAAGTGTGGAACTTTGCGAGATGACCTTATAGACATTTATAAAATAATGAGGGGTATAGATAAGGTGAATTGCAGGTGTCTGTTCCCTCGGGTGGTGGTTTTCAAGGCCAGGAAACATATTGTAAAGGTGAGAGGAGAAAGTTTTGGAAAAAAGATATGAAGGGCAATTTCTTTTTTATGCAGAGAGTGGTTCATGTGTGGAATGAACCTTCAGCGGAAGTGGTCGATGCAGGTACAGTTCCAATGTTTAAAAGTCATTTGGATAAGTATGCAAATAAGAAATGTTTGGAGAGATATGGGACAAGTGCAGGGAGGTAGGACTAATTTAGTTTGGGATTATAATCGGCATTGAAGTTGGACTGAAGGGTTTGTTTCCATGCTGTACAATTCTATAAATGTTTTAATTATACCCACCACCATCACTTCCTTTGACAGCTCATTCCATGCACACACTGCGCTCTGCATGAAAAAATTATCCCTCAGGTCCTTTACGCATCTTTGCCCTCTTACTTTATACCTATGCCCTTTAGCTTTGAACACCCCCATGATGTGGTTAAGATGAGGGGAGATTCTGCAAAGGTGTTAGATTTGATGCCTGAAGTTGTCACTTTTCTCAAATCAGGGAAAGTTATGTTCAGTAAAGTATCAAACATTACGTGGTTGCTGAACTTTAGGCTCCTTACAGACAGGATTTGAAAATTGAATCAGTGAATTGTGGCATGAGGATAGAGACATAGCACAAATAGTCAGTGCTTGGAATACATTTAAATTGCAACTGGGTCTACGATCCTTTCAACTTTAAAAATAATGCTGCAACATTTATCAAGTGTGGAAAAAATATTAGAAAAGATTCAGTGATTAAAAAAATGGTTTCACCCAGAAATTTTCTGTGCACACCCAGGCGAGTCAGCAGGTGATTTCAGGAGTTTGTGTGATGCAACAAATAATCAAGTTGACCTCAAATCCATTCCTTCAGTACACATTGGTGGGTTGGCTACCAAATTCCATCAGGTGCTCAATTCACAAGGCAGAAGAATTAATATGGAGAAAATTGTAAAATGATATTTATAAAATTACAGTATTATATTGAGCTAAAAGTCAGATCAAAGGACAATGATTTTTGGCCATTTGAAAATAGAGAAAATACATACGCTTAAACATTCTTTGCTTTTAAAGTGAAAGTTTATTTTGACTCCACAAACCTCTGAGATTGCATTCTCCCAAATTACAATGATCAAATTCAAGTATTTCACCTACCTCACAGATAGCCATTTGATAGACTGCATATGATTAGCAGACTCAAACCATAACCCTGAATCTAGGTAAAGGAAACAAAACGGTAGGACATTTGAGCTGGGTATAACAAATTGGAAACCTTACTGAAAAAGAATTATGTTGGACAGGCAGTGGCAAACATTTAAAGAGTGCATAGAGGAATTGCATCAACTGTTCGGCTCACCAATTAAACAGGAAAGATGGCTAACAAATGAATTAAATAGGAACAAAAGGTAACAGAGCAGGGTAGTCGCGTTGAACGTGATCACTAGGTGTGGCAAGAAAGGATGTTAAAACTTAAGTGCAGCAGAAGGTATGGCGAGAACTTGCAAGAACAGTAAAAAGATTCAAGTAAAATTCTGCATCTGAATACATTGCAGCGTTCATAAGATTGTAGTTGAATCAATAGCTTAAACAAATAAATATGTACAATATAATAGCCATTTCAATTATATATTTGCATGGTGACCAAGGTTGGGTCCTAAATATTCAAGGACATTTGATACTTCAGCACGATAGCTAGGAGAAGGTAATGGGGTAAATCAGTTATTAACATTAAAGCAGTGTGAATGGCCTGCTCTTGCTTCTAATTTGTGTCTTAAATATGAAATTTTGTCATGTGAAAAGTTAGTTTTCCTTCTGTTCTCCTTAGGTTACATTGGAATACATTTGTACAGCAGTGACCATCAATACTTTGCCTAAATATCCATTTAAGTCTATGTAGTGAAATATGGTATCATAGCCCAGATGAACCACACTTGATCCATTATTCATACCCACCGTTTACGTTATAATTCACGAGATAGAAATCAGTGAAAGGAACTCGAACCAATAGTTCCAATTGCCAAGATCTTCCAGTCAGTGACAGTGTGGAAGCAAGTGTGTCGACATGTTTGAAACTCCCACTTACCCTTTTATGCTGGAACCTGTGGATTGTCCTATCCTGATTTCAGCCTGAATCCTGCAGCGAAGCTCGAATTGCATTTTCATCATAAACTGATGTATGCCTCTGATGCTCGTCTTCACCTCATTATTTTCAGTTTTTAAAGACTGATCTGTCTTTGAGTCACATGCCCGCCTCCCCCCGCACCATGATCCTGCACCCAGACAACACATCCCTCCCCGTGTCAAAGCCCGTTAGAGGGAATTTGCACAGGCATTTGCCAGACCAAGGAGCTACTGAATCCAGAGAGTGAAGTGGTGAGGTGGTGTGTAAGGTGAGAGGAGTAAGACTGAAGAGACTAAGCCTGTGGTTAACAACAGGAGTATCATGGTGCAAATGTGTGTATTTCCATGAATCCAAGGTTATGGTTAGTGACAGAAAATTTCTTAGAATTATGTTATTGAGCCTCTCTGTCTATTAGAAATTTAAACTTCCCATGATGTGCACAGGTCAGGATTTCCTCAAGGTATTAGTTTGCAACCAATCAGAAGATCTAGGCCAAATTCAACTACCTTCACTAACAAAATGCAAACAAGTGAGTGAATGAACCCATCAAATTCCTGATCCAAGATAACAAAGTATGGAGCTGGATGAACACAGCAGGCCAAGCAACATCTAAGGGGCACAAAAGCTGACATTTCGGGCCTAGACCCTTCATCAGAAAAGGGAGAATGGGGAGAGGATTCTGAAATAAATAGGGAGAGAGGGGATGGCGGACCGAAGATGGATAGAGAAGATAGTGGAGAGAAAAGTACAGGTGGGGAGGTAGGGAGGGGATAGGTCAGTCCGGGGAGGACAAACAGGTCAAGGGGGCGGGATGAGGTTAGTAGGTAGGAAATGGAGGTGTGGCTTGAGGTGGGAGGAGGGGATAGGTGAGAGAGAAACAGGTTGGGGAGGCGGGGACAAGCTGGGCTTGTTTTGGGACGCAGTGGAGGGGGGGAAAAGAGGGGAGATTTTGAAGCTGGTGAAATCTGCACTGATACCATTGGGCTGCAGGGTTCCCAAACGGAATGTGAGTTGCTGTTCCTGCAACCTACGGGTGGCATCATTATGGCACTGCAGGAGGCCCAGGATGGATGTGTCGTCTAAGGAATGGGAGGGGGAGTTGAAATGGTTTGCGACTGGGAGGTGCAGTTGTTTATATGAACCTAACTCCTCCCACCTCAAGCCTTACCTCCATTTCCTACCGACTAACCTCATCCCGCCCCCTTGACCTGTCCGTCCAATGGTATCAGTGTAGATTTCACCAGCTTCAAAATCTCCCCTCCCCCCACTGCGTCCCAAAACAAGCCCAGCTCGTCCCCGCCTCCCCAACCTGTTCTTCCTCTCACCTATCCCCTCCTCCCACCTCAAGCCACACCTCCATTTCCTACCTACCAACCTCATCCCACCCCCTCGACCTGTTTGTCCTTCCTGGACTGAAATATCCTCTCCCTACCTCCCCACCTGTCCTCTCCTTTCCACTTATCTTCTCCTCTATCCATCTTCGGTCCGCCTCCCCCTCCCTATTTATTTCAGAATCCTCTCCCCATTCCCCTTTTCTGATGAAGGGTCTAGGCCCGAAACATCAGCTTTTGTGCTCTTGAGATGCTGCTTGGCCTGCTGCGTTCATCCAGCCCCACACTTTGTTATCTTGGATTCTTCAGCATCTGCAGTTCCCATTATGTCTGACCACAAATTCCTGAGCCACATGCTTTTTCATGAGGTAATCAGGGGAGCTAACTATATATACACACAGATTATTTATGGTAAATAATTTTAAAATACTTTTAATTGTTGACATTGGATCCTTACAATAATTAATATATTCATGGCACCATTACAGAGACAAATTTTATATCCCAGATGTTAGTTGCTTTTAAATTCAGCTACAGTAGTGGGATTTAACCTACATAGTATTAAACAGGACCTCTAGATTACTAGCCCAGCAATGCAACCACTAAGGCATCAAGTCAGTTCGCAAATTATACCATTTACTCTTTTTATAAAACTCGCTGTAAACACTGTTCACAGCACTACTGCTTCAAGACATGGTAGGAGAAGGTGAAGACAAGCTGGACCCAATAGCTGTGTACAAATGGAAATTCAGCTAGTAACAAGTAACTAACTGACCTGTGGACTAATAATCAGTTATTGATGACAATGGCAGTCTGCCTGCCTGTATTATGATCGACCTCAGGGAGCTGAATGAGATAGTGAGAAGATTTCAGAACTCCAGATGGTCAGCAGCTGTCTCAGTTGGTCGACAGTAAAATACAATTTAAGCTGGAGGAAAACCAACTTATGTTCAGCGATTGTAGTATGCTGTGAAGATAATAAGATAGATACCTTTTTAAGTGCAAACAAGTCACCCTGTGCACCTCTGATCAACAAATGCTACTGACTGTGGACTGCTGAACTGCTCTTCCAGGTTTTCCCTCCATCCATAATACATACAAACACATGCAATAGAAAACATAGGTTAGTGAGACTTTTATAAAGGAGGGTAGAGTGTTTTAATATGTAGAATTATATACCAAGTTAGTAATCGTTATCCATAGCTTGATTATATTTACTCATAATAATAGTCATTCCTGTCAAGCACAAAAACCTGGTCTTTGCTTTTTGTCAACCTGACTTCTTGGAATATGGAGAAAAAGGATCTTTGACGGTCACTGGAATTTGCAACTCAAACAAACGAACCATATGGAAACTGGGGGTAAACTTGGGATTTATTCCTCTGAAGGCTGCAACTCTGCAGGGAGTGTGCCGCAAAGCACAAGTGCAGTATGGAATTTTCAATTATCGACTTAAAATGCCAGTAAAAGGATATGCATCACATATTGGTTGTATAAGGGGATAAATGGTTTTCTTCAGTTAACATCAAGATATGAAAGTTTGTTTCACAAGGATCTTTCTTACTTTACAGCAGGGAAGCTCAAATCAACTGAGGCATGGGTCTTTAGAGATTGCAATGTTCTTCAGTTTAAGATATTGTACAATGCATACCACAACATGTACTAGTTGCCCTTTAAGTCACTGCTGAGAAGGCTATACACAGGTTATTCTTCTAATCACATGGAGACAAGCTAGAAAGTTGCCATACAAAGTACTCTCTGGAAATTAGAGCAGGTTTGTCACTACCTGTGATGATAAAAATTAGTTCCATATTTTAATTTTCTTCTCAATCGCCTCTTAGATTTTATATCTGTCCTTCATCCAATCAATCATTCTTAACTGAGGAGACTAAAATATTCAACGTTAAATGGCAAGGTTCCAAAACACAATCTTTGGCATATTGCTAAAGTCAAAACAAATGAACAATAAAACAAGTGGCCAGTTACACATTTTTATTATAAATGCAGCAATTTTTTAATATAAAATTGGCATAAGTACATTACAAAAATCAGTTTCTAATAAACAGATACAATTGAAATTAACACAAAGCTTCAGAAAGTGAAAAATCATCAAGTACCTATTCACCCAATGAACCTTCCAACAGGTGCATAGCACCAGCAACACATTTTGATTCATAGTACATTTTTTCGGCTGAGATACTGAAATCCTATTAATAGCATACTAATTGTGTGGTTGTTGCTTTAAAAGCACATGCCATTATGGTTAAATGATGTGATATTAATCAGATTGATCCAATCTTGATTTCTCTCCAAAAGTTACCAACTTCAAGAAAAGCAAAAATCAAAAATGTTGCAGATCCCTTGAAAGTGGTCAGTATTTGTGTGACGGTTAACATGGTGATGATTCCCTTTAAGTGTGAGGAATAATGAACATTGGAGGATGAAGAATTAGAAATCCTGTGGTTGGGTGGTTACAATGGATTTATTCTCCACAGAAATTTGTGCTGAACAAATTTGACATTCAGATTATCAAGCAATGCAACAGTCAGAAATCTTTCAAAACTGCAGCTGCAATTAAATATATCAGTTTCAGTATACTACATTTTATATAAAAAGGTTTGTTAATCCACAAAAGCAGCATTGGGAAAGCAACACAAATGAAAATGTAATGGTCTACATTTTGTTTTGCTGTTATTAATCTGAAGCACATTTTTTTTTACGGTTAGCAGCACCAGAGCACTGCAAACTCATACCGTCATAAGCACACCAAGTGTACTTAACAAATGCAAAATTTCACCCCAAAAACAGTAAATTTCAAATATTATAGAACAGAAATTAGAACATCCAGTTTCTCAGAACATAATGAAGTGAACTTAGTTTTCCTTAAAGTTCAGAGGAGGACAAACAGCTTGGCATCAGTACCAAAACAGTGTCGTCAAGTTCAAGCAGTGGGAGATAACCCCAATGTAGAGCAATTGAAAATTATTTGTTGCTCCACAGTCAGACTGTGACCTAGTGTCATAGAAATATAGTCACTTTTACAGTGCTGTCCTGTGGAAGCAACATAGAAGTGACCAGATAACCTTTAAAATGAAACATTAAGATAGATTAAATGTTCTTCCATCTTTTAATGATATCAGAAAGTTGTGCAACATAACACCTCCTCCATAAAATTTATCCTATTGAAATACTTCACACACCAGTCTTTTGATACCCCTCCCTAGCAGTGCAACTAGTAACGCGGTCATGATTTAATGAGATTTGTTAGGACAGTAAGCAAATCCAATCAATACTAAAAAAAACAAAAATCATTACGGAATAATTTTTGCTAACGTGATTTATAGTCTGGTGTACCTAAAACGTCAATAGTCACTAAAAGGAGACAAGGCATAGTTATAATGTGTAGAATGAGGAAAATGGTTTCAATTTCTGATCTATTAGCAATGAAATTCACAACAGGACCACAAAAGTAAGAGTTTTT